>NC_140020.1:6221819-6311819 GCF_964263955.1 Coregonus lavaretus | reverse complement strand
ACATACACAATCCATGTCTCAATTGTCTCAAGGCTTAAAAATCCTTCTTTAACCTGTCTCCTCCCCTTCATCTACAAGTGGATTTAACAAGTCACATCAATAAGGGATCATAGATTTCACCTGGATTCACCTGGTCAGTCTGTGTCATGGAAAGAGCAGCTGTTCATAATGTTTTGTACACTTAGTTTATATTCAATATATAGGGATTTTTTTTTCCTCCATTACTTGATGTAGGCTAGATGTAGTGAAGAGATAGATATCGATATACATACAGTGGGGAAAAAAAGTATTTAGTCAGCCACCAATTGTGCATGTTCTCCCACTTAAAAAGATGAGAGAGGCCTGTAATTTTCATCATAGGTACACGTCAACTATGACAGACAAATTGAAAAAAAGAAATCCAGAAAATCACATTGTAGGATTTTTTATGAATTTATTTGCAAATTATGGTGGAAAATAAGTATTTGGTCACCTACAACTCATCCAGAATGCCGCAGCCCGTCTGGTGTTCAACCTTCCCAAGTTCTCTCACGTCACCCCCCTCCTCCGCACACTCCACTGGCTTCCAGTTGAAGCTCGCATCCGTTACAAGACCATGGTGCTTGCCTATGGAGCAGTGAGGGGAACGGCACCTCCGTACCTTCAGGCTCTGATCAGTCCCTACACCCAGGCGAGGGCATTGCGTTCATCCACCTCTGGCCTGCTGGCTCCCCTTCCTCTGCGGAAGCATAGTTCCCGCTCAGCCCAGTCAAAGCTGTTCGCTGCTCTGGCACCCCAATGGTGGAACAAGCTCCCTCACGACGCCAGGACAGCGGAGTCACTCACCACCTTCCGGAGACATTTGAAACCCCACCTCTTTAAGGAACACCTGGGATAGGATAAAGTAATCCTTCTACCCCCCCCCCCCCCAAAAAAAAAAAAAAAAAAAGTATAATTGTAAAGTGGTTATCCCACTGGCTATAGGGTGAATGCACCAATTTGTAGTCGCTCTGGATAAGAGCGTCTGCTAAATGACGTAAATGTGCCCTTGAGCAAGGCACTTAACCCTAATTGCTCCTGTAAGTCGCTCTGGATAAGAGCGTCTGCTAAATGACTAAAATGTAAATGTAAAATGTACAAACAAGCAAGTTTTCTGGCTCTCACAGACCTGTAACTTCTTCTTTAAGAGGCTCCTCTGTCCTCCACTCGTTACCTGTATTAATGGCATCTGTTTGAACTTGTTACCAGTATAAAAGACACCTGTCCACAACCTCAAACAGTCACACTCCAAACTCCACTATGGCCAAGACCAAATAGCTGTCAAAGGACACCAGAAACAAAATTGTAGACCTGCACCAGGCTGGGAAGACTGAATCTGCAATAGGTAAGCAGCTTGGTTTGAAGAAATCAACTGTGGGAGCAATTATTAGGAAATGGAAGACATACAACAAGACCACAGATAATCTCCCTCGATCTGGGGCTCCACGCAAGATCTCACCCCGTGGGGTCAAAATGATCACAAGAACGGTGAGCAAAAATCCCAGAACCACACGGGGGGACCTAGTGAATGACTTGCAGAGAGCTGGGACCAAAGTAACAAAGCCTACCATCAGTAACACACTACGCCGCCAGGGACTCAAATCCTGCAGTGCCAGATGTGTCCCCCTGCTTAAGCCAGTACATGTCCAGGCCCGTCTGAAGTTTGCTAGAGTGCATTTGGATGATCCAGAAGAGGATTGGGAGAATGTCATATGGTCAGATGAAACCAAAATATAACTTTTTGGTAAAAACTCAACTCGTCGTGTTTGGAGAACAAAGAATGCTGAGTTGCATCCAAAGAACACCATACCTACTGTGAAGCATGGGGGTGGAAACATCATGCTTTGGGGCTGTTTTTCTGCAAAGGGACCAGGACGACTGATCCGTGTAAAGGATAGAATGAATGGGGCCATGTATCGTGAGATTTTGAGTGAAAACCTCCTTCCATCAGCAAGGGCATTGAAGATGGGCTGGGTCTTTCAGCATGACAATGATCCCAAACACACCGCCCGGGCAACGAAGGAGTGGCTTCGTAAGAAGCATTTCAAGGTCCTGGAGTGGCCTAGCCAGTCTCCAGATCTCAACCCCATAGAAAATCTTTGGAGGGAGTTGAAAGTCCGTGTTGGCCTGCAACAGCCCCAAAACATCACTGCTCTAGAGGAGATCTGCATGGAGGAATGGGCCAAAATACCAGCAATAGTGTGTGAAAACCTTGTGAAGACTTACAGAAAACGTTTGACCTGTGTCATTGCCAACAAAGGGTATATAACAAGTATTGAGAAACTTTTTTTATTGACCAAATACTTATTTTCCACCATAATTTGCAAATAAATTCATAAAAAATCCTACAATGTGATTTTCTGGAGAAAAAAAATCTCATTTTGTCTGTCATAGTTGACGTGTACCTATGATGAAAATTACAGGCCTCTCTCATCTTTTTAAGTGGGAGAACTTGCACAATTGGTGGCTGACTAAATACTTTTTTCCCCCACTGTATGTTATTCAAAATATTAATATTGTGGTGATTCTAAATTACTGCCTGGTCTATAGAACAACCCACTTACAGTTGAAGAGTCCTCCACATCATCCGCCCAGGCAGCAGCCACCTGTAGAACAACAAGGAGACCCAAAGCACACAGGAAGGTGAGAGTGGACATGGAAGCATTAAGTTATATACCCTCCAGATCCCGCTGACACGTGGATTTACCACACAACACAAGTAGATTTCAGAGAAACTAAAGAACAGACAGAAGATAGTGTATTTCTAGATGTGGCGCCTGGCACAATTCCCTCCGTCGCCATCACGTCCTTGAAAGGTTTGTGGAAAAGTCTTATAACCCATACAAAATGTATGGTTTGTGTCTGTGCATTTGTGTTGTTTTGAGATACACTACATGACCAAAAGTATGTGGACACCTGTTCGTCGAACATCTCATTCCAAAATCATGGGCATTAATATGGAGTTGGTCCCCCCTTTGCTGCTATAACAGCCTCCACTCTTCTGGGAAGGCTTTCCACTAGATGTTGGAACATTGCTGTGGGGACTTGATTCCATTCAGCCACAAGAGCATTAGTGAGGTTGGGCACTGATGTTGGGCGATTAGGCCTGGCTTACAGTCAGCGTTCCAATTCATCCCTTCATTGGACACTGTGTTAACAAACCTCCAAACGAGCTTCAATGCCATATGACACTCCTTCAGTAGCCTCCAACTGCTCTTAAACACTAGTAAAACTAAATGCATGCTCTTCAATTGAACGCTGCTGGCTCCCGCCCACCCGACTAGAATCACTACTCTCGACGGGTCTGACCTAGAGTATGTGGACAACTACAAATACCTAGGTGTCTGGTTAGACTGTAAACTCTCCTTCCAGACTCACATTAAGAATCTCCAATCCAAAGTTAAATCCAGAATCGGCTTCCTATTTCGCATCAAAGCCTCCTTCACTCATGCTGCCAAACATGCCTTCGTAAAACTGACTATCCTACCGATCCTTGACTTCGGCGATGTCATTTACAAAATAGCCTCCAACACTCTACTCAGCAAATTGGATGTAGTCTATCACAGTGCCATCCGTTTTGTCTCCAAAGCCCCATACACTACCCACCACTGTGACCTGTACGCTCTTGTTGGCTGGTCCTCATTACATGTTCGTCGTCAAACCCACTGGCTCCAGGCCATCTATAAATCACTGCTAGGCAAATCCCCGCCTTATCTTAGCTCATTGGTCACCATAGCAACACCCACCCGTAGTATGCGCTCCAGCAGGTATATCTCACTGGTCATCCCCAAAGCCAACACCTCCTTTGGCCGCCATTCCTTCCAGTTCTCTGCTGCCAATGACTGGAACGAATTGCAAAAATCTCTGAAGCTGGAGACTCTTATCTCCCTCACTAACTTTAAGCATCAGTTGTCAGAGCACCTTACCGATCACTGCACCTGTACACAGCCCATCTGAAATTAGCCCACCCAACTACCTCATCCCTATATTGTTATTTATTTTGCTCATTTGCACCCCAGTATCTCTATTTGCACATATTCTCTTGCACATCTATCATTCCAGTGTTAATACTAATTGTAATTATTTTGCACTATAGCCTATTTATTGCCTTACCTCCATAACTTGCTACATTTGCACACACTGTATATATATTTTCTGTTGTATTTTTTGACTTTATGTTTTGTTTTACCCCATATGTAACTCTGTGTTGTTTTTATCGCACTGCTTTGCTTTATCTTGGCCAGGTCGCAGTTGTAAATGAGAACTTGTTCTCAACTGGCTTACCTGGTTAAATAAAGGTTAAATAAAAAATAAAAAATAAAATAAAAATCCCAAAGGTGTTCGATGGGGCTGAGGTCAGGGCTACAGTATACTTTAAACTAACTTTCAAAACATGTACACCATTTATGAACACAGTGATTGGCTGGTAGTAGTAAGTGTATAATGTATAGAGGAAGGTCACAAAGAACCCCACTATGTAAATGACACGTCACTTAATTTGGTTGTCCTTTAATGTTTTGTTTGTTTTGTTTCAAACAAGTCATGCTATAACTACTCATGTTAACCCTATACAATATTGACCTCTCTGGGCCAATGCACAACATTGCACCCTTCTATTTTAAAGGCACAATCTGGGATATGTAATGCTGCTCAATGGTCATTTCAATGAATACCTATTTATTCTTGAAGAATATAACTTTTAAATGTGCCATGAGCTTAGAACCCCATCATAATGCAAAGGTTGTATTACTAAATGTTTTATGTTTTGAGTTTTTGTAAACAAACATTGTATCGCCTCCAAATATGTTTAAAACTATCACGTTGATCAGTTGAGAGTGGTTACATTCCTCCATGCCCTTCCTTCAGCTTTATACCAAACCAAGTAGTTGAATCAAAACATAGCTCAGTGGCCTTGTTAAGTGGCTGCACTTGTGTCTTTGCATAACATTGCAAACTCATATCATGTCCTTGATACATATTATTATTTATTTTTTAAATCTTGAATGAAGTTGTAAAAAAGAAGTGTGCTTGTAGTTTTTGAGGCTTGAGTCAAAATGTATTTGCCAAGTCATTATGATGCACATTGCCGTTCACCAAGAAAGTCCAGCAACCCAGTCACCCAACAGTCAAACTTTAAACTTTACTAGTCTAATTTGTTCTGTAAAGAGGATAGACACGGCTTTAATACAACCGTACAGCTTACAGCTATATTAAATGAAGCGAAGTTGATTCATTAAGTTGACGGGTGAGCCTATCATCTCATGGTGTCTCAGGTCAGGCGATCAGTTGGTGCGCTTGGACGCAGGACACCAGGTGGCAACTTGAGGGTGGTTGCAGCTCCACTTCTTTGCCAGGCTAGAGCAGTTGGAGTTCTTATTCTTGCAAATGCAGGAAGTGGCGGAAGTGGCTGTAGAGAGAGGAGGTTGCACAGGGAAATTGTATTTTTTTGCTGAAAATGTTTTTGTTGATGGGGGGACCTGAACAAATATTTTTGCTGGCACTGCAGATTGCTATATTGGTCAGCTAATACTGGACTATAAAAGGACCAGTGCACTACTTCTGTGAAAAAATATTTAATTTAATTTTTTCTTTCTTTCTTTCTTATTATTTATTTGTTTTACTCAGATTTTTCAGGGGGCGCTGCAGCACCCTCAGCACCCCTATTTCCCACGGCTATGCATAGCATACACAAAAAGTATAAAAAATGGAATGAGTGACATAAATACTGTGACATAACTACTGAAAAACTGCTAATGGTTAATAATCAGTTACATTTCAATCAGTTATAGTGTAGGCTGTTGTTACAGTCAGTGTGACAGTCATCACAGCTACTTCCTTTCTAGTAGGGCTTTTCCCCTATGTAGTTCCCACTTCAAGGACACACACACACACACACACACACACACACACACACACACACACACACACACACACACACACACACACACACACACACACACACACAAATATCCATTAGTTGCATTGGGAAAGCTCAGATAGAGTATATTTTTACATGTATTATTATAATTTGTATTTGAGCCAGAGCATTCAGTGTTCATATGATTACGATGCACGCAATGACTACAAACTTGTTGGATGCATTTACAGTTTGTTGTGGTTGTGTTTCAGTGTGTGCCCAGTAGAAATGAATGGTACATAATCTACTGTGTCATTTTGGAGTCACTTTTATTGTAAATAATAATAGAATATGTTTCTAAACACTTCTACATTAATGTGGATGCAACCATGATGCCCAAATATCATACCCCCAAGACATGCTAACATGCTAAGGCATGCTAAGGGGAGGTATTTCTCTGTAACTTTCTCACTCATCATTATTCACGATTCACTAATGATTATCTGTAATCATGGTAGCATCCACATTAATGCAGAAGTGTTTAGAAACATATTCTATTCTTATTTTCAATACAAGTGACTCCAAAATGACACAATACATAATTTACCATTCATTTCTATGCAAAAACACAGGTACAGGCCTACATGTAGTCTACACAGCTGGCCACAGCAAGGGTCCATGCTATCCGGAATCCTTGGTACTTCCCTACCTCATTTGAAGTTTACATTTAAAATGGTTAAGGTAAGAGTTAAGGTTAGGAGTAGGGGTTAAGGTTAGGGTTTAGTGTAGGGACGTCCCAATGATCCCGTATAGCAATCCTGTGCGTGCTGTCTCCATCGCGCGCTCGAGACGTCGAAGTACAGAACATGCGCACAGTAGCATCCGCGGTGGAGTTTCATTCATACACAAAGCCTCAAAATAGCAGGTTGTTGTTTTCTAACAAGGCCATCCACATTCGTTTTTTCCTACATTGATTGCCGCTTTTTGCGGTTTATTAGGGCACAAGGAATAGAAGCCATAAAATGAAGAAACGTTATGTGGACGCAAGCAAGCTACGGAAAATGAAAAAGATAAAAATTACGGAGGAGATATCTGAAAGGTATAGTGAGGTGACGCATCGACCGTGCCGTTGCTTTTGTTGTTGCTAGGCTTTGTGTAATGCGCATCTTCGTCATTCTCACCTGATGTCTATTTTTATCACAATAATTGCTTCTTCACTTTAGCTTAGTCTTGGACGCTGTAGGATATGGAAAAGGACATTGTGGTTGCTAAATAGGCCTACAAACATTATAGCAGAGTCAACTTGAAAAAGAAGCCAATGCTACTTGATTTGGGTAGTTGTTACGGAAGGCTAGCCAACGCGAGCTATCGGACTATTTTATCATAGCCTACCATATGATGAGTTTTTGCGGGTTGTGCGCAGACACAATACATGATTCAGTCTATCTTCTCTCATTTGAAGGCTAACCATTAAATTATGCTACAATAATCAGAATTATTATTATTAAAAATTATTATTATTATTATTATTATTATTATTATTATTATTATTATTATGTGCTCTCACTTTTAATAGATATAGGCCTACTTAAACCTATTCATGCAATATTGGCTTACGACCAGGTAGCCATTTCAAGCATTTAATTACAGACAGACCCAATAGAGAATTCGCAATGTCCCCTTTGTGACGAGACAAAGCGCTGAGGAATGTTCAGTTTATGAATGCACTAACTGTAAGTTGCTCTGGATAAGCGCGTCTGCTAAAATGACTAAAATGTACATTTCAGTTGAGCTCTTTTGGTACCCAGTATCGCGGATGAAACGTTGTCATGGTTACCAAACAAAAAGGGGGCGATGTAAGGATGTATGGAGGTGTCGAGCGCACGAACAAAGGAGTTGTTCAAAACAAGACATGAGTGTAGCCTATAACGAGAGAATGTAGGCGTTATCTTATCCAAGTGTCTCGTTTCTCTAAGATGATAGCCTATAGAAAACTAGGATATATTCCCAAATGTAAAATAATGTAATGAATCATGATTTAGTGATTACAATATTTGCCTAATTGAGATGAATCCCTATATGAGTATGCGATCACCTAATTTAATGAAGCTTTATATGCATAAGACGGTTTATTATATTTAATTAAGCAAGACTTCAAAATGTTTTTCACACCTTTTACATGAAAGTAACTTTGTCTTACAGTTGTGTGGTTTTCTGTTAGGAACAGTATCTTTCACAGTTTGTCAATATTCCTGCCAAATGCATTATAATAACGGGCTTAGGCCTATATCATGAGAAATAAGCTACATTTAGCTCTTCCAGTAGATAGAGATTTTTTTTAAACCTTCAATCACAGATCATCAGCATTACATTTTTACCATTATTTCAATACAATTATAACACACACATTTTACATAAGAAGAGTTTATTTCCAAAAAGCTATATTCACCAATTTTTCACACGTGTTTTTCATCAGAAATTAATGCTTATGGGTACCAGTGTGTAAAATATTACTGTCCTCTTAGATGTGTATTATAATTGATTTTGTTGCAAAACACTACACTGAGTATACAAAACATTAAGAACACCTGCTCTTTCCATGACATAGACTAACTAGGTGAATCCAGGTGAAAGCTATGATCCCTTATTGATGTCATTTGGTAAATCCACTTCAATCAGTGTAGATGAAGGGGAGGAGACGGGTTATTAAATTATTTTTAAGCCTTGAGACAATTGAGACATGGATTGTGTATGTGTGCCATTCAGAGGGTGAATAGACAAGACAAAATATTTAAGTGCCTTTGAACGGGGTATGGTAGTAGGTGCCAGGCGCACCATTTTGTGTCATGAACTGCAACGCTACTGGGTTTTTCACGCTCAACAGTTTCCCGTGCGTATCAAGAATGGTCCACCACCCAAAGGACATCCAGCCAACTTGACACAACTGTGGGAAGCATTGGAGTCAACATGGGCCAGCATCCCTGTGGAACGCTTTCTACACCTTGTAGAGTCCATGCCCTAACGAATTAAGGCTGTTCTGAGGGCAAAGGGGTGTGATGTTCCTAATGTTTGGTATACACAGTGTACAGTGCATTCGGAAAGCATTCAGACCTTTTGACTTTTTCCACATTTTGTTACGTTACAGCCTTATTCTAAAATTGATTAAATACATGTTTTTCCTCATCAATCTACACACAATACCCCATAATGGCAAAGCGAAAATAGGTTTTTAGACATTTTTGCAAATGTATATATATATAAAAAAAAAATCTGAAACTTGATCATCCTTGAGATGTTTCTACAACTTGATTGTAGTCCACCTGTGGTAAATTCAATTGTTTGGACATGATTTGGAAAGGCACACACATTTTTACATTTACATTTGAGTCATTTAGCAGATGCTCTTATCCAGAGCGACTTACAGTTAGTGCATACATTTTTTTTTTTCATACTGGCCCCACGTGGGAAACGAACCCACAACCCTGGCATTGCAAGCGCCATGCTCTACCAACTGAGCTACACGGGGCCCACACACCTGTCTATATAAGGTCCCACAGTTGACAGTGCATGTCAGAGCAAAAACCAAGCCATGAGGTTGAAGGAATTGTCCGTAGAGCTCCGAGACAGGATTGTGTTGAGGCACAGATCTGGGGAAGGGTACCAAAACATTTCTGCAGCAATGAAGATCCCCAAGAGCACAGTGGCCTCCATCATTCTTAAATGGAAGAAGTTTGGAACCACCAAGACTCTTCGTAGCCCTGGCCGCCAGGCCAAACTAAGCAATCTGGGGAGCAGGGCTTTGGTCAAGGAGGTGACCAAGAACCCGATGGTCCAGAGTTCCTCTGTGGAGATGGGAGAACCTTCCAGAAGGACAACCATCTCTGCAGCACTCCACCAATCAGGTCTTAATGGTAGAGTGGCCAGACGGAAGCCACTCCTCAGTAAAAGGCACATGACAGCCTGCTTGGAGTTTGCCAAAAGGCACCTAAAGGACTCTCAGACCATGAGAAACAAGATTCTCTGGTCTGATGAAACCAAGATTGAACTCTTTGGCCTGATTATCAAGCGTCACATCTGGAGGAAACCTGGCACCATCCCTATGGTGAAGCTTGGGGGTGGCAGCATCATGCTGTGGGAATGTTTTTCAGCGGCAGGGACTGGGAGACTAGTCAGGATCGAGGGAAAGATGAACGGAGCAAAGTACAGAGAGCTCCTTGATGAAAACCTGCTCCAGAGTGCTCAGGACCTCAGACTGGGGTGAAGGTTCAACTTCCAACTGGACAACGACCCTAAGCACACAACCAAGACAACGCAGGAGTGGCTTCGGGACAAGTCTCTGAATGTCTTGAACCCGATGGAACATCTCTGGAGAGACCTGAAAATAGCTGTGCAGCGACGTTCCCCATCCAACCTGACAGAGCTTGAGAGGAAAAAAACAATGTAATCAATTTTAGAATAAGACTGTAACGTAACAAAATGTGGAAAAAGTAAAGGGGTCTGAATAACATTTACATTGACATTTTAGTCATTTAGCAGACGCTCTTATCCAGAGCGACTTACAGTTAGTGAGTGCATACATTTTTCATAAATATTTCTTTCCGAATGCACAGTGAGGGAAAAAAGTATTTGATCCCCTGCTGATTTTGTACGTTTGCCCACTGACAAAGAAATTATCAGTCTATAATTTTAATGGTAGGTTTATTTGAACCGTTTTTGAACAAAAAAATACAGAAAAAGTCAAAAATGTTATAAATTGATTTGCATTTTAATGAGGGAAATAAGTATTTGACCCCCTCTCAATCAGAAAGATATCTGGCTCCCAGGTGTCTTTTATAGAGGTAACGAGCTGAGATTAGGAGCACACTCTTAAAGGGAGTGCTCCTAATCTCAGTTTGTTACCTGTATAAAAGACACCTGTCCACAGAAGCAATCAATCAATCAGATTCCAAACTCTCCACCATGGCCAAGACCAAAGAGCTCTCCAAGGATGTCAGGGACAAGATTGTAGACCTACACAAGGCTGGAATGGGCTACAAGACCATCGCCAAGCAGCTTGGTGAGAAGGTGACAACAGTTGGTGCGATTATTCGCAAATGGAAGAAACACAAAATAACTGTCATTCTCCCTTGGCCTGGGGCTCCATGCAAGATCTCACCTCGTGGAGTTGCAATGATCATGAGAACGGTGAGGAATCAGCCCAGAACTACACAGGAGGATATTGTCAATGATCTCAAGGCAGCTGGGACCACAGTCACCAAGAAAACAATTGGTAACACACTATGCCGTGAAGGACTGAAATCCTGCAGCGCCCGCAAGGTCCCCCTGCTCAAGAAAGCACATATACAGGCCCGTCTGAAGTTTGCCAATGAACATCTGAATGATTCAGAGGAGAACTGGGTGAAAGTGTTGTGGTCAGATGAGACCAAAATCGAGCTCTTTGGCATCAACTCAACTCGCCATGTTTGGAGGAGGAGGAATGCTGCCTATGACCCCAAGAACACCATCCCCACCGTCAAACATGGAGGTAACATTATGCTTTGGGGGTGTTTTTCTGCTAAGGTGACAGGACAACTTCACCGCATCAAAGGGACGATGGACGGGGCCATGTACCGTCAAATCTTGGGTGAGAACCTCCTTCCCTCAGCCACGTCATTGAAAATGGGTCGTGGATGGGTATTCCAGCATGACAATGACCCAAAACACACGGCCAAGGCAACAAAGGAGTGGCTCAAGAAGAAGCACATTAAGGTCCTGGAGTGGCCTACCCAGTCTCCAGACCTTAATCCCATAGAAAATCTGTGGAGGGAGCTGAAGGTTCGAGTTGCCAAATGTCAGCCTCAAAACCTTAATGACTTGGAGAAGATCTGCAAAGAGGAGTGGGACAAAATTCCTCCTGAGATGTGTGCAAGCCTGGTGGCCAACTACAAGAAACGTCTGACCTCTGTGATTGCCAACAAGGGTTTTGCCACCAAGTACTAAGTCATGTTTTGCAGAGGGGTCAAATACTTATTTCCCTCATTAAAATGCAAATCAATTTATAACATTTTTGACATGCGTTTTTCTGGATTTTGTTGTTGTTATTCTGTCTCTCACTGTTGAAATAAACCTACCATTAAAATTATAGACTGATCATGTCTTTGTCAGTGGGCAAACGCACAAAATCAGCAGGGGATCATCTTTTTTCCCTCACTGTTTATCCATTGTTTAGCTGGAATGGAATATTCATATCCTGTATATCATATCAGTTCAACACATAAAAAATCTACCATCATGCTATAGTGTTTGGTTAGAGTTAGGTCTGGTTCCAAATGGCACCCTATTCCCTTTACAGTGCACTACTTTTGACCAGAGCCCAGATCTCATATTACTGTACTGATTCATTTCATTAAATATATATATTTGTAAAATATGATGTCACAAATGTATCATTTGTACAGCTCGTTACAAAAAATGTAATTATTTGTCACATTTGACGGTGTAAAACCTTGCAGTGCTACCTTTTTGAGTGGGATATATCTGTTTTCTTCTACAAAATATGATTGTTTCATTTCATAGAGACAAACAATCTAGTGATAAGTTTCAAACAAATACATATCTGTAATTAACAACCCCATGCCATGATTAGATAGTGAAAAAACACACAAGTCTCTTTCCTAAGTTCTTTAAGTGAGCATGTAGCTCAGTTGGTAGAGCATGGCGTTTGCAACGCCAGGGTTGTGGGTTAAATTCCCACGGGGAGCCAGTATGAAAAAAATATAAATTAATAATGTATGCACTCACTAACTGTAAGTCGCTCTGGATAAGAGCATCTGCTAAATGACAAAAATGTAAATGTTTAAACAAAAAAAGCTAATTTACCAACATTTCTGAAAATGGATATATAGCGTTTTGGAATGAAACTCTTCATATCCTCCTCTTATGCCTGTTTTGCAGCGCTTACACCTTTCTGAAGTTTATGATCGTGTGGACTCTGGTGCTCCTGGCAGATTTTATACTGGAGTTTCGACTGGAATACCTGTGGCCCTGTTGGCTATTCTTCAGGAGTGCCTATAACACTTTCCACTGCCATGGGCTGGTGAGGACTTTATCAGTTAGGCTGTCCAAAATAGCACCCTATTCCCTGTAATATAGTGCACTACTTTTGACCAGAACCCTACTTTTCAACATAGGGCTCTGGTCAAAAGTAGTGCCCTATATTACAGGGAATAGAATGCCATCTGGGATGCAGCCTGCCCTTTAATGGTCTTCTAGACAGAAGTCAATAACAGTAAAGTATTGAGATCAAGATATTGTAGAAAATAGTTTTAGGCCTTGCAACCTGTTATATAAATGTTATAAACCTGTTATATACTGCAGCCATTGTCTTCTTGTTCGAAACCCAAGCAGACAGAATAAAATGTAGCTGTCCAACGTAGCACCAACGTAATGCACTGTTTCTCTGTTGCAGGTTATTTGTGTGGTGTTTGTTTGTGTGACGTTCACCCTGGACATGTTATGTTTCATTTTTATTCCCCTCCACTGGTTGTTCTTCGCAGCCAGCACCTATGTCTTATTCAATTACATTTGGCACACAGGTAAGCATATCAAGCCTGTTTTACAGGTAAAAAATATGTTTTGTATTGCCTAGCTGTGGAATGCCTTAGATAAGGATAATGTGGAATGTTATTTAATAGTTGTCTAACAAGTCACATGTTTCTGTAAAGAGTTTAAACAAACCATTCTGGAAATTTAGAAATCTGCCATTTATAATATAAATGATGAAAATTGACGGAATTGAAAGTTTCAACCTGTTACAGAGATTGGTTTGCTTCAACCCGTTACAGAGAAATGGAAGCGTGTTATGCTGTCACCTGATAGACTTACTGGTTTAATTTGTAAAAGCACAGTTCTGGTGGTAGCTACACTAGCTATAAACATAAGCTAGTATTTTCTCTTGGTAAGTTTTTGATGTTTTTTATAATAATTTATTTCTTCTTCTCAGAGAAAGGCATCTGTATGTCGACGGTGTCCCTGTGGGTGTCCCTGTGGGTCCTGCTGGTGTACACGGACGCTTCGCTGAGGCTCAAAGATCTGAACAACTCCCACGCCAACCTGTCTCATCTCTTCGCCGCGCACTGGTAGGTCGATTGAACACAAAGCACTTCTCACCGTATATTCACCCTCGAGCAGAATCTTCCAAACAGACCCAGATTATACGCTGTAGATCCTTTCTAAATGCCAAGGATTTTCACAACCGCTTGAATTGAGTGGGTTTAAGCTAACGTCTTAAAATCGCAATGAATCACAAGTGGCGTACTCTGCATGTGTTTGTCATCATCACAGACAATAATGTAGGCCATTATTTTATATTTCTTTTCTCTCGCTCCCTCTCCCCCAGCATTGGCTACCCTGTTGTCTATCTGGGGTTCGACACCACCTGCTACTTCACCAGCATCTTCAAGCTGCGGACGCAGAAAGCTGTGCAGAGCGAGAACAACTTTCACATGCACCTCCTGGAACAGTCCCTACCTCCGGGCCTGCAGCTTTACCCCAAGAGCATCACAGACGGCAACGGCAGTAAGTGCAGCGGAGGTTGTGCCTGCTACTCATTCACTTCTGCACTGTTTTACACTGACTGTTATGAGATGATTCCCCAACGGTAGTACTACTTTGTTGGGTAAGGCAGTTGGTTTCAGGTTAAACCCTTTAGATGGTAGTGCAGTACATAGAGAAAATGGTGCCATTTGGGACGCATATAGTGCCAAAGGAGGACATTATTAGTTAATGCTCCACTATAATGTCCCTGTGCGTGTAGGAAGCAGATAAATGTTACATCTCACTGTGAGTCCAATACTCTGTAGCTAGATATTGTCTTTGAAATATAGCCCTTTTCCTCCTGCAGACTCAAAGTGGAGGCCCAAACCTGAGTCCAGTCAGTACCAGTGTCAGAACGGTGCTGTGGCATCTGACGAGAGACTCACCGTGGAATGCCTCCAGATCCACAGCGGAGTGGAGCGGGGAGGGACCGAGAGGGGTGTGGAGGAGACAACGCTGGGAGACTCAAACCCCCAGCCGCCCCAGTCCTCAAAACCCAGAGACCCCCCCACCAACGGTGTGACAGGAGGAGGGTCGCCGGAGTCCTCGGCCACCACCGAAAATCTACCTCAGGAGGAGCAAGGCGGCAAAGTCCTGCGGGCCGCCAAAGGCTCATCCTCCTCCCCCAAAGCACGCAGGACGTCCCCCGGCGCCGCTAACATCCCTTCACCTCCTCCCACTGGCAGGGCTGAAAGGAAGCAGAAGAATGGCTCCAAAACGGTCAGCCCCAATCGGCACGCTGCAGACAAGGGCCCCGCCGCGCCAAATCCTCACGCTGACCAGATCACTAAGTAGGGACACTCCGCCGCTGTTCACTTTGGTTTCATTGGCTTTGGAGATCTACAGAGAGATGTGCATGAGAGTACGAGTGTTACTTAATCAGCTCTCTTTCTCTCTTCTTACTCTTTGCCTCTCTCTCTACCGCCCTCTCTCTCCCCCCCTCTATCTCTTTCCCCCTCTCTCCTCTACCTCTCTCCACTCCCCTTTCTCCCTCCCCCTCTCCCCCATTTCCCAGGCTGGAGCAGGAGATGAGGAGGCTGAAGGGCGAGCTACAGGCCAGCAGACAGGGTGAGCAGGAGCTGCGCAGCCACGTCTGCAACCTGACCAACAGCGAGCACAGCCTGAGGCCCGAGGTGTCTCTGCTCAGGCAGAACAATGAGTTGCTCCAGAGCAAGTGAGTGATAACAGAGCATTTTATGGTCTTTTTTTTTTTACTCGCATCGTGGCCCTAGTGCCCTGTCAGTCTGCCATACACTGCTTTTGGCTCCCCCTGCTGGTTACTAGGCAAGTTGCCTAGCGGTTAGAGCATTGGGCCAGTAACCGAAAGGTTGCTGGTTCGAATACCTGAGCCGACAAGGTGAAACATCTGTAGATGTGCCCTTGAGCAAGGCACTTAACCCTAATTTGCTCCAGGGGTTCCGTACTGCTATGGCTGACCTTGTAAAACAACACATTTCACTGCACCTATCCGGTGGATGTGACAATAAAACATTTACTATTTATAATTATCATATGCACTGACACACTTTGTTTGAAACGTTATGTCACGTCCCCCCTGTACCCCAACACCCTCCACATACGGCACTATTTCACTGAGTATTTTACTCAAGCCAGGTTTGCACAAGTAAGCTATGTGGTGTAGTACTTTGATGCAAGAATATGATTATCCTGAAATGAAATAACTAACCATGTTAAAGATGCAGTCCAGGATCTTAAGCACTTACAAATTCGTAACATATTGTACACGTTGGAATTCGAAACATTTCATACGAATTGCCAAAAAAAACAGGACGGAACATATCATACAAAATGAATGACGTAGTACCCAATTGTGCAACATTGTCGGGGACCTGTTTTGGCTCGTGAGCACTACTTTCAACACTACTGGCTGAAATTATACAAAAGCTTTGGAGAATCACATTAAGTGCTACCGAAACCTTTTTCACATTTTGAACCTTCTAACCAATTTACTGGGAATGGAATGTATTGATTCATATACACCAAGGCTGCATGCAAAACGGCACCTTATTGGGCCATAGGGCTCTGGTCAAAAGTAGTGCACTATGTAGGGAATAGGGTGCCATTTAGATGCAGACCTTTTTTCTAAGAGTGTAGGGTGGAGACAACTGTTTGCAGCTTTTAATATGATATCTGATGATCAATGCCCACCCCGGTCAGTTACTACAAGTTTAGAAAGATGGCCGCTAGACTAATTTACCAATCTAAAACATTTTAGCTGACATGGGCTAACGTGTGTGTGTGTGTGTGTGTGTGTGTGTGGGGGAGGGGGGAGGTTGATCCACAGGCCTACAAGAGGGGGCATGTGGCAGTTGCCCATCCCTGGTCTAGAACATGATGGTTTGACTCTGTGTTTCAGGATCTTGTCGCTGACCAAGACCAAGCAGAAAGACAAGCAGATCAGCGCCGTGCTAGAGAAGAAGACCAGAGCAGAGACAGAGGCCAGGCTCTCCATAGAGAAACAGCTGGCAGAACTCCAGGCTCACAAACTAGAGGAGGCGGCCATCTTAGCTCGTAGTAGTCTACCAAACAGGTATGGCACTCACTCTCTCACCTTCCGCCATTATTTTGTATTCAAATGCATATAAATGTATGACTTGTATGTAACGCAACAACCTTTACCCTCAGATGCTATTGAGCCTGCATCCCAAATGGCACCCTATTCCCTATGTAGTTCACTATTTTTGACCAGGGCACATAGGACTATGGTCAGAAGTAGTGCACACTATATACAGTGCCTTCAGAAAGTATTCATACCCCTTGACTTAATCCACATTTTGTTGTGTTACAGCCTGAATTCAAAATGGATTAAATAAAAAATAATCTCACCCATCTACACATAATACCCCATAATGGCAAATTGAAAACATGTTTTTAGAAATGTTTGCAAATGTATTGAAAATGAAATAGAGAAATCTAATTTACATAAGTATTCACACCCCTGAGTCAATACTTTGTAGAAGCACCTTTAGCAGCGATTACAGCTGTGAGTATTTCTGGGTAAGTCTCTTAAGAGCTTCCCACACCTGGATTGTTCAACATTTGCCCATTATTATTAAACAAATTCTTCAAGCTCTGTCAAATTGGTTGTTGATCATTGCTAGACAACCATTTTCAAGTCTTGTCATAGATTTTCAAGTAGATTTAAGTCAAAACTGTAACTCGGCCGCTCAGGAACATTCACTGTCTTCTTGGTAAGCAACTCCAGTGTATTAGATTATTGTCCTGTTGAAAGGAGAACTCATCTCCCAGTGTCTGGTGATAGCAGACTGAACCAGGTTTTCCTCTAGGATTTTGCCATGGACTTTGCTCTATTCCGTTTCTTTTTTATCCTGAAAACTCCCCAGTCCTTAACGATTACAAGCATACCCATAACATGATGCAGCCATCACTATACTTGAAAATAGGGAGAGTGGTACTCAGTAATGTGTTGTATTGGATTTGCCCCAAACATAACACTTTGTATTCAGGACAAAAAGTGAATTGCTTTGCCACATTCTTTTGCTGTATTATTTTAGTGGCTTGTTGCAAACAGGATGCATGTTTTGGAATACAATACAGGCTTCCTTCTTTTCACTCTGTCAATTAGGTTAGTATTGTGGAGTAACTACAATGTTGTTGATCCATCCTCAGTTTTCTTCTATCACAGCCATTAAACTCTGTAACTGTTTTAAAGTCACCATTGGCCTCATGGTGAAATCCCTGAGTGGTTTCCTTCCTCTCCAACAACTGAGTTAGGAAGGACGCCTGTATCTTTGTAGTGACTGGGTGTATTGATACACCATCCAAAGTGTAATTAATAACTTCACCATGCTCAAAGGGATATTCAATGTCTGTTTATTTTTATTTTTAACCATCTATCAATAGGTGCCCTTCTTTGCGAGGCATTGGAAAACCTCCCTGGTCTTTGTGGTTTAATCTGTGTTTGAAATTCACTGCTCAACCGAGGGACTTTACAGATAATTGTATTTGTGTGGGTACAGAGATGAGGTAGTCATTCAAAAATCATGTTAAACACTATTATTGCACACAGAGTGAGTCCATTCAACTTATTATGTGACTTGTTAAGCACATTTTTACTCCTGAAATGATTTAGGCTTGACATAACAAAGGGGTTGAATACTTATTGAGTCAAGACATTTCAGCTTTTAATTTTTTATTAATTTGTAAAAATTAAATCTCAATTTAATCCATTTGAAATTCAGGGAGTAATACAACAAAATGTGAAAAAAAGTCAAGGGGTGTGAATACTTTCTGAAGGCAGTGTATGAGTCTATGTTCCAGATCAGGGGTTCTCAAACTTCTCAAACTTTCTGGGGTCAAAGAAAATTCATCAGGGACAAAACACATAATCAAAACACAAATAATAGCATACAGAGTTCTTCTATGATTTCGGTAGTGCATGGCCGGACAAACCAAGTTTCGGGTCCTGGGAAGGAACATTTTAAAGGCCTGCCTCTTGGTATCGGTGAGAACATTTTGCAGTTTTCAAGCTGAAATTATAGTGCATTTATGTATTGAGAAGGATTCAATACAAGAGGGTATTGAGTTGAAAAAAAAATAGAATTGGTGGAGACTGTGGATACCAATAACCCTGTGAGCCTCCCAGGTCCATGTTGCCCAGGGTTAAGAACATCAATTGTAGATTAATAATATTGCATTGTATTGTATTGCACCCTCTAAAGTTATTCGGATCGCTTGGCCAAAATTAATTTAATCTGTTGTTGTTAGTAATATTCATTTTAAAAAATGAAATGTATTTTTTTTTTCGAGATCTGAACACAGACCTCCTGCAGTACCTCCGCAGACCCCCTGAGAACCCCTGCTCCAGATCATGCCTAATTTCACCAATACTTGCCTTCTTTCTTTTATTTGCTGTACTATTAACTTTCTTTTCATTGCAGCCTGTAACAACAATCATAGTAAAAAAGCATAATAATTAGTGAAGAATAATACAGATGGATTTCAAAATGCCTCCCAAAAAATGATAAAATCGCTTGCTGTCGATGATGTCATGTTTCTTTGTGTTTTGACTTCCCCACCTCCCCAACCCCACAAATATGCAGCACCTCTCTGACCACCTGAAACAAAACATCTACTATTCTCTCTATTTTCCATCACACTAGGCAGGAACACTCTGTGACCCTAATGTTAAGGAAAAAGGAAAAAGATCTAGAGACAGAGTACAAACAACTGCAGCTGGAGAGTCAAGGGAAAGAGGGGCGTGTGATAGCTCTAGTGAATGAAGTGGAGGTAAAAAAGAAATACTACTCTTTCACATTGGTGGGTTCCGTACGAATGTACGTGTCGAGGTTGTGAGTTTTCACGTCTTGCTCATTGTTGAAGTGATACTCTGTTGTCTTGTGTTTTTGGATATGCCGTTTTGTAGACTTGTTGCAAGTGACTATCTGTGTCATTATTTGTGTTTGTGGATTTGAGTAGCAGGAAATGGTGTTTGGGCCAGTGCTTTGAGGACTTTCAGATCATCAGTTTTTTTGTGTTGGCCTGAACACAACGTACTGTAACGTGGGCACTTTGTCTTTGCATTGATCAATACTGTATTCTAACTGTATTCGTTCCACATATATTTTATATCTTGTCGTTTGTGATTATTGTTTTTTTGTGGTGACATATACTCCATGAAGCATGCAGACATTGCAGAGGCAGAAGCCAAGTCTTTCATAAAACATTGTACATCTTAAAGTTAATTCTTCATAGGTTACTAGTTAGTTATTTAGTAATACAACCCAATACAACTGTTACTCCCTCCACTTAACTTTAAAAACCAATTTTAACAAAAAACCCTGCATTTTAAAATAAATTATTCAGCTCACATTGTTTTTTGAATGGCTGGCCATCCACCAATCCACCATCACTGTTGGAAATGAATATTGTTGTCATGTGGTGCGTTGGTTCCCTAACTGGGGAAACTGGGTTTCTAATGAGGGCATTGCAATTCTTCAGCACACAAAAAGTAGTATAAAACAAAATAAATGCATTCTACAAGTTTGGGGAACCAAAGCACATCCTGTTAAAAGCAAGGAGTACCTCAGAATGACTGCTGGACCACCAGGGTCATGTTCAGTAGGACACATGGTTTAAAACGTTTTCAAACTGAAAACGAAACCAATCATTTCTTATTGGACAACTCCAGGCAGAACCACCCCGTTACACTCAGTTTTCTCCTGTTTCGTGCCTACTGAACACTGCCCAGTTAGTCCACACTCCTGTGTTAGCCTGGCATCCAAACTGAATTTGCTACGTTTCACCATCGTTTCGCTTTACAACAACAGTGAAACATAGCAAAATCCATTTGGGTGCCAGCCAGTCTGCTTCTATGTAGCCCTGGGGCTATTGCGAGTTTCTCTCTCCTTGATCCCATCCCAGGCCCTTGGGAAGTATCGTTGTGTGGAACAGGAGGAACAGGACGTGCTGCTCTCCGCCTTGTCGGGCCTACAGGACAAGGCTCAGCACCTGGAGTACAACCTGAGCGCCGAGACGCGCATCAAACTGGACCTATTCTCAGCCCTGGGAGACGCCCGCAGGCAGCTGGAGATAGCACAAGGTCCCCCTCCCCATTTATGTTAAAGCTCTATCGAATTATGTTATAGTTCTATAGAATTATGTTATAGCTTTGTATAATTATGTTATAGCTCTATAGAATTATGTTATAGCTCTATAGAATTATGTTATAGCTCTATAGAATGTTATAGCTCTATAGAATTATGTTATAGCTTTATAGAATTATGTTAGAGCTCTATAGAATTATGTTATAGCTCTAGAATTATGTTATAGATTTATAGAATTATGTTATAGATTTATAGAATTATGTTATGGATTTATAGAATTATGTTATAGCTCTATAGAATTATGTTATAGCTCTATAGAGTTATGTTATAGCTCTATAGAATTATGTCATAGATTTATAGAATTATGTTATAGCTCTATAGAATTATATTAGAGCTCTATAGAATTATGTTATAGCTCTAGAATTATGTTATAGATTTATAGAATTATGTTATAGATTTATAGAATTATGTTATGGATTTATAGAATTATGTTATAGCTCTATAGAATTATGTTAGAGCTCTATAGAATTATGTTATAGCTTTATAGAAATATGTTATATCTCTATAGAATTATGTTATAGATTTATAGAATTATGTTATAGCTTTTATAGAATGTTATACCTCTATAGAATTATGTTATAGCTTTATAGAATTATGTTATAGCTTTATAGAATTATGTTATAGATTTATATAATTATGTTATAGCTTTATAGAATGTTATAGCTTTATAGAATTATGTTATAGGTCTATAGAATTATGTTATAGCTCTATAGAATTATGTTATAGCTCTATATAATTATGTTATAGCTCTATAGAATTATGTTATAGCTTTATAGAATTATGTTATAGCTCTATAGAATTATGTTATAGCTCTATAGAATGTTATAGCTCTATAGAATTATGTTATAGCTTTATAGAATTATGTTATAGCTTTATAGAATGTTATAGCTCTATAGAATTATGTTAGAGCTCTATAGAATTATGTTATAGCTCTATATAATTGTTATAGATTTATAGAATTATAGAATTATGTTATAGCTTTATAGAATGTTATAGCTCTGTAGAATTATGTTATAGCTCTATAGAATTATGTTATAGATTTATAGAATTATGTTATAGCTTTATAGAATGTTATAGCTCTGAAGAATTATGTTAGAGCTCTATAGAATTATGTTAGAGCTCTATAGAATTATGTTATAGATTTATAGAATTATGTTATAGCTTTATATAATGTTATAGCTCTATAGAATTATGTTAGAGCTCTATAGAATTATGTTAGAGCTCTATATAATTATGTTAGAGCTCTATAGAATTATGTTATAGCTCTATAGAATTATGTTATAGCTCTATAGAATTATGTTATAGCTCTATAGAATTATGTTATAGCTCTATGGAATTATGTTATAGCTTTATAGAATTATGTTATAGGTCTATAGAATTATGTTATAGCTCTATAGAATTATGTTATAGCTCTATAGAATTATGTTATAGCTCTATAGAATTATGTTATAGCTTTATAAAATTATGGTATAGCTTTAGAGAATGTTATAGCTCTATAGAATTATGTTAGAGCTCTATAGAATTATGTTATAGCTCTATAGAATTATGTCATAGATTTATAGAATTATGTTAGAGCTCTATAGAATTATGTTATAGCTCTATAGAATTATGTTATAGATTTATAGAATTATGTTATAGCTCTATAGAATTATGTTATAGCTCTATAGAATTATGTTATAGCTCTATAGAATTATGTTATAGCTTTATAGAATTATGTTATAGCTCTATATAATTATGTTAGAGCTCTATATAATTATGTTAGAGCTCTATAGAATTATGTTATAGATTTATAGAATTATGTTATAGCTCTATAGAATGTTATAGCTCTATAGAATTATGTTATAGCTCTAGAATTATGTTATAGCTTTATAGAATGTTAGAGCTCTATAGAATTATGTTATAGATTTATAGAATTATGTTATAGCTCTATAGAATGTTATAGCTCTATAGAATTATGTTATAGCTTTATAGAATTATGTTATAGCTTTATAGAATGTTATAGCTCTATAGAATTATGTTAGAGCTCTATAGAATTATGTTATAGCTCTATAGAATTATGTTATAGCTTTATAGAATGTTATAGCTCTGTAGAATTATGTTATAGCTCTATAGAATTATGTTATAGATTTATAGAATTATGTTATAGCTTTATAGAATGTTATAGCTCTGTAGAATTATGTTAGAGCTCTATAGAATTATGTTATAGCTCTATAGAATTATGTTATAGCGCTATAGAATTATGTTATAGCTTTATAGAATTATGTTATAGGTCTATAGAATTATGTTAGAGCTCTATAGAATTATGTTATAGCTCTATAGAATTATGTTATAGCTCTATAGAATTATGTTATAGCTTTATAAAATTATGTTATAGCTTTAGAGAATGTTATAGCTCTATAGAATTATGTTATAGCTCTATAGAATTATGTTATAGCTCTATAGAATTATGTTATAGCTCTATAGAATTATGTTATAGCTCTAAATTATGTTATAGCTCTATAGAATTATGTTATAGCTCTATAGAATTATGTTATAGCTCTATAGAATTATGTTATAGCTTTATAGAATTATGTTAGAGCTCTATATAATTATGTTAGAGCTCTATATAATTATGTTAGAGCTCTATATAATTATGTTAGAGCTCTATAGAAGTATGTTATAGATTTATAGAATTATGTTATAGCTCTATAGAATGTTATAGCTCTATAGAATTATGTTATAGATTTATAGAATTATGTTATAGCTTTATAGAATTATGTTATAGCTCTATAGAATTATGTTAGAGCTCTATATAATTATGTTATAGCTCTATATAATTATGTTATAGCTCTATAGAATTATGTTATAGCTCTATCGAATTATGTTATAGCTCTATAGAATTATGTTAGAGCTCTATAGAATTATGTTATAGATTTATAGAATTATGTTATAGCTCTATAGAATGTTATAGCTCTATAGAATTATGTTATAGATTTATAGAATTATGTTATAGCTCTATATAATTATGTTATAGCTCTATATAATTATGTTATATCTCTATAGAATTATGTTATAGCTTTAACGAATTATGTTATAGCTCTATCGAATTATGTTATAGCTCTATAGAATTATGTTAGAGCTCTATATTAATTATGTTAGAGCTCTATAGAATTATGTTATAGCTCTATAGAATTATGTTATAGCTCTATAGAATTATGTTATAGCTCTATAGAATTATGTTATAGCTCTATAGATTTATGTTATAGCTCTATGGAATTATGTTATAGCTTTATAGAATTATGTTATAGGTCTATAGAATTATGTTATAGCTCTATAGAATTATGTTATAGCTCTATAGAATTATGTTATGGCTCTATAGAATTATGTTATAGCTTTATAAAATTATGGTATAGCTTTAGAGAATGTTATAGCTCTATAGAATTATGTTAGAGCTCTATAGAATTATGTTATAGCTCTATAGAATTATGTCATAGATTTATAGAATTATGTTAGAGCTCTATAGAATTATGTTATAGCTCTATAGAATTATGTTATAGCTTTATAGAATTATGTTAGAGCTCTATAGAATTATGTTATAGCTTTATAGAATTATGTTATAGCTCTATAGAATTATGTTATAGCTCTATAGAATTATGTTATAGCTCTATAGAATTATGTTATAGCTTTATAGAATTATGTTATAGCTCTATATAATTATGTTAGAGCTCTATATAATTATGTTAGAGCTCTATAGAATTATGTTATAGATTTATAGAATTATGTTATAGCTCTATAGAATGTTATAGCTCTATAGAATTATGTTATAGCTCTAGAATTATGTTATATTTTTATAGAATGTTAGAGCTCTATAGAATTATGTTATAGATTTATAGAATTATGTTATAGCTCTATAGAATGTTATAGCTCTATAGAATTATGTTATAGCTTTATAGAATTATGTTATAGCTTTATAGAATGTTATAGCTCTGTAGAATTATGTTATAGCTCTATAGAATTATGTTATAGATTTATAGAATTATGTTATAGCTTTATAGAATGTTATAGCTCTGTAGAATTATGTTAGAGCTCTATAGAATTATGTTATAGCTCTATAGAAATATGTTATAGCTCTATAGAATTATGTTAGAGCTCTATAGAATTATGTTATAGCTTTATAGAATTATGTTATAGCTCTATAGAATTATGTTATAGATTTATAGAATTATGTTATAGCTTTATAGAATGTTATAGCTCTGTAGAATTATGTTAGAGCTCTATAGAATTATGTTATAGCTCTATAGAAATATGTTATAGCTCTATAGAATTATGTTAGAGCTCTATAGAATTATGTTATAGCTCTATAGAATTATGTTATAGCTCTATAGAATTATGTTATAGCTTTATAAAATTATGTTATAGCTTTAGAGAATGTTATAGCTCTATATAATTATGTTATAGCTCTATAGAATTATGTTATAGCTCTATAGAATTATGTTATAGCTCTATAGAATTATGTTATAGCTTTATAGAATTATGTTAGAGCTCTATAGAATTATGTTATAGCTCTATAGAATTATGTTATAGATTTATATAATTATGTTATAGCTCTATAGAATGTTATAGCTCTATAGAATTATGTTATAGATTTATAGAATTATGTTAGAGCTCTATAGAATTATGTTAGAGCTCTATAGAATTATGTTATAGATTTATAGAATTATGTTATAGCTCTATAGAATGTTATAGCTCTATAGAATTATGTTATAGATTTATAGAATTATGTTATAGCTTTATAGAATTATGTTAGAGCTCTATATAATTATGTTATAGCTCTATAGAATTATGTTATAGCTCTATAGAATTATGTTATATCTCTATAGAATTATGTTATAGCTTTAACGAATTATGTTATAGCTCTATCGAATTATGTTATAGCTCTATAGAATTATGTTAGAGCTCTATAGAATTATGTTATAGATTTATAGAATTATGTTATAGCTCTATAGAATGTTATAGCTCTATAGAATTATGTTATAGCTCTATAGAATTATGTTATAGCTCTATAGAATTATGTTATAGCTTTATAGAATGTTAGAGCTCTATAGAATTATGTTATAGCTCTATAGAATTATGTTATAGCTCTATAGAATTATGTTATAGCTCTGTAGAATTATGTTATAGCTCTATATAATTATGTTATAGCTTTATAGAATTATGTTATAGCTCTATAGAATTATGTTATAGCTCTATAGAATTATGTTATATTTGTATAGAATTATGTTATAGCTCTATAGAATTATGTTATAGCTCTAGAATTATGTTATAGCTCTATAGAATTATGTTATAGCTCTATATAATTATGTTATAGCTCTATAGAATTATGTTATAGCTCTATAGAACTGTTATAGCTCTATATAGCATTGCTTTAGCCGATTGCCAACATCAGTTATACGCGTGTAGCTTGAAATTTCGCTTAAATCGTGCATTGATATCAATGGAAGATTTGCTTGAATGTTCCCGTTATATGCCCAATTATTATGTGAGGATTTGGCATTGTAAGGAGAGTTTAGCTACAGTAATTCAGTGACTTCATAAATCATTATTATTATTTATTTGTGTCTATGACTCCTCCGTCGCTTATCGCGCCTCTACTGTACCTCTGTCCCACAGGAAAAGTACTCAAGCAGGATAAGGAGATTGGCGAGATGAAACGGAAGATCGCCGAGGTCATGGCCGTCAGTCCCGGCATGTCCTTCATGACGCCACGGCCCGCCGTACCGCAGTACCTCACCAAGTTCCTCAACTCAGAGCGCTATGTGCTCAACCCACGGGCGCTGATGTACCAGTGTCTTAAGAAATAAGAATCCATCACGGCCTGTTGAAAACATGCGGTAGACCATCTTAAGCATTCTCTATCTCCTAGAGGGACGGAGAGCACCCAAGAGACTTCCTGGATGTGGCGATGATATCACAGTGCTCAATGACATTCTCTGTCTCAAGGATTTGTATACAGTAGTTCTCACAAAACATAAACTGTCAGATGATTACCTTCTCAGTAATCCTCCATAAATCATTGGCGAGGTGAGAAACAAAATGCCTTTGTCTGCTTCGCAGGTGCTTAATTCACAAGGCACATATTCCTGTCTTTCCTCTGAAGAAGTATTTGAATTCAGAGGACTTGTGAGATTACTGATGCCGACGGTGATGTGTAAATGTGATGTTGAGCTCCCTTGGCTACAGTAAATATCACATTTCATAGGTGCTCGTCCGTTAGGACACTATTGGCTTTTCAATTCAGAATCATGGCACAATGAACCGTGTAATGTGATTTGGGTCGAGCAAGACTAGGTTGGAAGAGATTGGCTGGACTGTCTGAGCTCACCTTAGCAACTCTTTGTCCTTATATTGTTGTTTTGGGTTTCTCTCCTATTAATTTGCCTTATATTGACGGGCAACGTTTATTCAATGCATGTATTGCCAGTGGGCAAACCCCTGGCCTTGATTATCAACCTTTGGGTCCTTTGGACAGTGTCTCTTCAAGACAAAGGATGATCAG
Organism: Coregonus lavaretus; assembly: GCF_964263955.1. Classification (NCBI taxonomy): domain Eukaryota; kingdom Metazoa; phylum Chordata; class Actinopteri; order Salmoniformes; family Salmonidae; genus Coregonus; species Coregonus lavaretus. Next base: position 6,284,188 of record NC_140020.1, on the reverse strand, counting down.
GTCACACCAGACCTGGGTTCAAATACTATTTGCAATAATTTCAAATGCTTTCTTGAGCTTGTCTGGGACAATGGAACCAATAGCTTAGTTGCTTCAAGTTCAAACCCAGACCATCTGGGTTTGAACTCTTCCAGACAGACTAAAGCAAACGCTAAAGTATTTCAAAGATTTCAAATAGTATTTGAACCCAGATGTGGTTGAAACCACTACCATTTACCAGTCATGTTAAGTAATCGGAAAATTGATATTGTCTATAAAAGTTTGGCAGCGTTGTGAATAACATGGAATTTTGTGGACCAAAAATTGTGCAGCGATGTGCAAAAGTACCCGTAAATTGAATGTGCCTACACACATTACTTTCAAAATAGGAGGTAAAACACTATTTAATGTGAGACAGTAATGTGTTTGAATTGAAGTGATTTGTAATGTTTTTGAAACATTTTTTTTACACACAGACACACACACACAATGTAAAGAAATTGAAAAAACACCCCGAATTGTTTTTCAAATTGATGAAAACTAATGAAGTTGATCTTACAATTTGTCTCTGTTAGATTTAGTGTTTACAGTTTTCTATCAAAACAATACTTTTTAGGCTTGATGTACTTTTCACATGGAAGTTTACTGCTTTAATTTGGTCAATCAATGTTTTTGTCAGCATGACACTGGCGTGTGTAATACAGGTCCATTTCTTTGGGCACAATGTCATTTGTGACTAAAGATTGTGCAGTACATACATATTATCGTTCAAGGGCTCCAGTTATTCTTCTTACAATTCTGATGAAACAGTTGATAATAAAAAAAATGTTTACCAGTTACCACTGAACTTGCTTTTTCTTAAGTTTTTCCTTAAGCATGAAATGAGCTTTGCAGAAAACCCCTGAATTAAGGTCTATTGAGACCAAAACATTGATTATAAAAGAGCCATTCCATCAGTGGAGCATCACCAGTTTGCTGGAGTTTCATTTCATTTGAGCAGGGTTGGAGTCAATTCCATTTTAAATTCTGGAAGTCAACTGAAATTCCAATACCAAATTCTATGAAAAGATTTGGAATTTCAGTTTACGGACTGAACTGACTGAATTGGAATTGACCCTAACCTTGTGTGCAAGTCATCCATTTATCTATTCTTTACATTTTAGTCATTTAGCAGACGCTTTTATCCAGAGTGAGTTACAGTTAGTGAGTGCATAAATGTTTCTTCATACTGGCCCCCCGTGGGATTCAAACCCACAACCCTGGCGTTGCAAGCGCCATGCTCTACCAACTGAGCTACACAGGGCTTCAGCAGACATACATTCAATGGAAAACACTACTACATAAAATACACAGACAATCTAGGTCAACAGAAACCAGAAGGGAGACCAACAGGGCAGACACGTTTTTGAAGTGCTAAGTGTCGTGTTTATTTCAGGAAGTGGAATTAAAAAACAAGAGGAGAAAGGTGTTGCAGAGCCAGATACAGCAGGGGTAGGCAACCCTGTTCCTGGAATGCATTTACATTTTGTTCCAACTAGGCACCACACCCGACCAACTGAGCTAATTGATCAGTTCAGTGATTGCCTAAATTCAACACACCTGGTCTCCCAGTTTGGTTAAATTAAAAACAGGAAGTGCCTGCGGCCCTCCAAGACCAGGGTTTCCTACCCCTGAGACACAGCATGACATGCACTCTATAAGACCAATACCTTATTCCTGTAAATGAAAACAGACATTCTAAATCAAATCACATTTTATTGCCCATCGATGGATAGAGGCTGATTTCTACAACCCACCATAACTGGAACATTCTACGACCACTTATCAAACCCACACCCCTCCCTCCCCCTAACACATGCAAATCGGTCCATTGCTGGTCTAAACCATACCTAGGCAATAGTAGCTACTGTATTTGAAAGACGAGTTAAAACAACCAAAACAGTACATTAGTGCAAACTAGCAGCAAGTTGGCTCTCGACAGATACTAGGAACAGTGGTTGCTTTCGTGACTTCTTAGCTTATTCTGTGCTGCATCTGATTTCATGCAGAACGTGTGCTTTCAGTGGATCAGTGAGACAGGGTCCTGTAACTCCCACACTGATACTGCATGTACGTTATGACAATAAGTTATTCTCAGTTTAACACACAGGCCTTCTCCCACACCACATTCGTCGTTTAGTTTCTGTAAATAAAAAAATACCTTCCCTTCACAATGGTTGATAGAATAGGAATTTAGTGTCGTCAATTAGGGAGTGATAATTGTTAACTTGCGGACAGTTTAGTTTAAGGTATACAGAGTGCATTCAGTACATGTTATGAGTCAATATATTTGTTAAGGAATGTAGACTATTGAGTTGTGAGAAAAGCCAATAGTCTTAAAAGTGTAAACCAGAGATCCTTATATGAATACTGTTTCACCGTGTCTGAAATGGCATCAAAACATAAATTGGAGAAAATGTACCACCACTTTCGAACATTTGCAAAATAAAAACGTTACATTAAGAAACATCAGTCGAGTGACAAAGTTCCTTCTCATAGAATGATTCAAATTGACATGTGTATGTGGACCCCAGGAAGAGTAGCTTCTGCATGTGCAACAGCTAATGGGGATCCTAATAAACCACACAAAACTAAACTAAATATTCACTAAAAGAACCAACCGGCTCTGTGCTGAAAGTTCCTGATAGACCGTACTTATTAATCATCCCAACATTTGGACTGCAATCATCTCTCCCACTCACCACCTGAACTCCGGTGGATTGGGTAAAGGTGTCGTCATAACTACAGTTACATATCCTTCTGATAATACAAAAGTGTAGGGGGGGGGGGGGGGGGGGGACATTGACACTCGCATCTTCTGATGCATCAAAGGAAGACGCCTGGTTCGGTGGGAGAAAGAGAAAGTAGATAAGAGGACCAATCACAACCAGACTCCGCCCACACACAGCACCATGCATAAGTACATCTGAGTACACGAGACCGAAGATATTGTCGCTCGCATACAGTTTTGCGTAAAAACTCCTTAAAAACTTTCATAATATAGCTCATAATACTGACTAAAGTGACAACCGAGTCGTTTTTCTTCTTCTTTTAAAACAGAGAAGCAAATGGCTACACAAGATAAAATAGAAGCATAAGTACAAAAAGACTAAAACACCTAGTGTGGGGGGGGGGGGCAGGGACAGGCCAAGGCAGGGACACCGAAGTCCTGTGGGAGAGGATGAGAACGAGGGGGGTGGTTGAGGAGAGAGGGGGGGGTGAGGCTCCTCTGCTATGAGGAGACGGTGACCGGATTCAAGAAGCCGTTCCGGCTGTAGAACTTGGAGAAGGCCTCTTCCAGAACCGAAGCGAGTCGTGGCTGGTCGCCCTGGTCGAGAAAAAAAGACAATTCAGGACCCCATTTGAAAGGCAAATTGTCAGAATGCCTCATCCTCAGCCCTCTTAATCCTGCTGGTGCTGGAGTGTTTTGAGCCTGGGGCTGCAGGCGTGCTGTGAGGTCACAGGGGTCGTGACCCCTTGTCTTACCTCGCTGATGAATCCCAGCTGAACGAGCTCCACGGCCAGCTCCTGCACGTTCTCATCTGTACACAAAACACACAGGTCAACAACCCTGTGACCTGGCTGGTCTAGCGATAATGCTGCGCCAACCGGCACACATGGCTACAGTGTGGGCATAGGTTTGAATCCGTCCTACTGCCCTTTGACAACCATCTTTCCCCACTCATTCTCTCAGAAAAATCTGAAAATACATTTAAGGTAAAGTACAACATCACTCTCGATGTGTAATATTTATATTTTATTGAACCTTTATTTTGACAGGGAAGACAGAGGTCTCTTTTCCAAATGCGCCCTGTATCATTCAATATCAAATACACATGAATATACATATAAAAGGAGACACACAAGAACACAAAAACACAATCATGGTAAGCACAAATAAAAACAGTCACATTCATCCACAAATAAATCCCCAATCAATACTTTAAATTGACCGAACGGCACCAGTACATCAACATTAAATATATTTAGAATTTTGTTCCAGCAAAAAGGTGCATTAAAACTAAAAGCAGATTCACTTAGCTGTGGAGACCCTAGGAAGCTCAAGAGTTAACCAATCCTGTGAACGGGTTAGGCAACTCAGGTGTCTATACTTCAACAGCAAAGTTAGATATGTAGGGCCTTGTAAACACAAAGGGAGTAATATAGAGATCTACGGGTCTTTAGCGAACTCCAGCCAACCTTTTGATACAGGATACAGTGATGAGTATCAAAACTGTTGCCTGTAACAAAACGAAGGGCACTATGGTAGATGGCATCCAAAGGGTTAAGAGTAGTAGTTTAAGAGTAATATCACCATAATCAAGAACAGATAAAAGGTTGACTGAATTATCTGCTTCCTACTGCTTAGAGAAAGGCACCATCTGTTTCTGTAGAAAAAGCCAACTTTATCTCTTAGCTTCTTAACCAGCTCATCTGTATATTTTTAAACATCAAATCCAAATGCCTAAGTATTTATAAATACAGCATGCAAAATATAGCTCTGTACACCCCCAAATCAACCCTAGCATGGACTAAGCGTGTGTGGATACTTACTTGGTAACAAATCACAACTTAAGTGCCTGTTCAACTTGTCCTCAAGTTTCAGCAACAGCGTAAGCTGAAAAAATAAGCAAGATAGAGATGTGTGTGTATGTATATAGATTATATATACACACTACCGTAAATATAAAGATTAAGATGGGCAGTCTGAGATATGGCTTTTTCTTTGCAACTCTGCCTAGAAGGTCAGCATCCCGGAGTCGCCTCTTCACTGTTGACGTTGAGACTGGTGTTTTGCGGGTACTATTTAATGAAGCTGCCAGTTGAGGACCTGTGAGGCGTTTGTTTCTCAAACTAGACACTAATGTATTTGTCCTCTTGCTCAGTTGTGCACCGGGGCCTCCCACTCCTCTTTCTATTCTGGTTAGAGCCAGTTTGCACTGTTCTGTGAAGGGAGTAGTACACAGCGTTGTACAAGATCTTCAGTTTCTTGGCAATTTCTCGCATTACTTGTTTCTGGCCATTTTGAGCCTGTAATCCAACCCACAATTGCTGATGCTCAAGATACTCAACTAGTCTCAAGAAGGCCAGTTTTATTGCTTCTTTAATCAGCACAACAGTTTTCAGCTGTGCTAACATAATTGAAAAATGGTTTTCTAATGATCAATTAGCCTTTTAAAATGATAAACTTGGATTAGCAAACACAACGTGCCATTGGAACACAGGACTGATGGTTGCTGATAATGGGCCTCTGTAGGCCTATGTAGATATTCATTTTTTTTTTTAAATCAGCTGTTTCCAGCTACAATAGCCATTTACAACATTAACAATGTCTACACTGTATTTCTGATCAATTTGATGTTATTTTAATGGACAAAAAAAATTGCTTTTCTTTCCAAAACAAGGACATTTCTAAGTGACCCCAAACTTTTGAACGGTAGTGTAAATTATTATTTTTTAGGTTTGAAATCTGAACTGAACAGACAGGCCTCATGTCTTACCCCGGGCTGTATTTACAAAGCGTCTTAGAGTTGGAGGGCTAATCTAGGATCCGTTTTTCCTTTTAGATCATAATGAATAAGATTACATGGACAGGGTTAACCTGATCTTAGATCAGCATTTATGAATAGTCATGAGACTTACGTGATGTTTGGCGCCCTCGTCAACAGGCTCGATGTTGCACTGCATCTGTAGGACCTGGGCAGAAATTAAAACAGTAGACTACATATTTGGACAAAAATAAATAGCTCCCTTTTTAATCACTCACCCATTGATCTATTTATTTAAAAATGTACCACATATGGTCTATCATACTACTACCTACACTTTCAATCCATCTCTGTCCCCTCCCCTCCTCCTTTAGGTCTTACCTTTCTGGTCTCCAGCTCTGCAGGCTCGGGGGTGGGGCTTTTGACTGATGGGGGCACGATGGGGGACTTCACTGCTTCCTGCTCTGGCTGCTTGGGGCCAGGCACCCCAAAAGCTGTCAGCGGGTAGATCCCATTCCTGAAACACCAGAGAGCGGGGGGGGCGTGAGTTAGACGTCTCATACACACACCTCTACAGAAACACACACACACACACCTCTACAGAAACACACACACACCTCTACAGAAACACACACACACCTCTACAGAAACACACACACACACACACCTCTACAGAAACACACACACACCTCTACAGAAACACACACACACCTCTACAGAAACACACACACACCTCTACAGAAACACACACGTTCCCCTACCTCACATCTTCCAGGAACTTGTCCAGCTCCAGAGCAGGGAACTGGGAAAGCCTGTGGACATCAACAGATTGTTCCTGGTTGGTCCGCTGTCAAGTCACTTCAACATCAACCATGTCTCAATAGGAGAATAAACAGCAGTTGGGGACCATGTGTTGCTTCCCTTCTCAGTTATGTGCTAGTGGAGATGGCTAAAAATCTGAACATCATTTAAGATTTAAAAAATGTCAATCATTTTTGGATTCCAAGAGATAGAATAGATAGTTGATCTAAGACTCACTTCATCTGAACTCCGTCCTTGCACTCCACGATCACCAGGTTGAGGTCCATGTTCTTCGTCATGTCCTCTAGAGCATTTTCTGGAATCATGTCTACACGACGGAGACAGGGATAGTCCAATGACAGTTTGTGTGTGTCAGTGTCAATTTCTGTGTGCGTGTGTGTGTGTGTGTGTCACAGTGTATGTGTGTGTGTGTGTGTGTGTGTGTGTCTTGTTACTCACGCTGGTGGCTGACGATGCAGTGCGCTGCCAGCAGCTTCAGCAAGGGCACCTCAAACAGGGCCTGGTGGAACAGCAGCTCTTTGGCCGTGGGCCGCTTGCTGGGGTCCTGCTCCAGACACTTCTGGATGAACTCCTACCACAGGTATTAAAATGGAGAATGTTCAGTCCTGGACAACACCGGTATTAAAATGGAGAATGTTCAATCCTGGACAACACAGGTATTAAAATGGAGAATGTTCAGTCCTGGACAACACAGGTATTAAAATGTAGAATGTTCAATCCTGGACAACACAGGTATTAAAATGGAGAATGTTCAATCCTGGACAACACAGGTATTAAAATGGAGAATGTTCAGTCCTGGACAACACAGGTATTAAAATGTAGAATGTTCAGTCCTGAACAACACAGGTATTAAAATGGAGAATGTTCAGTCCTGAACAACACAGGTATTAAAATGGAGAATGTTCAGTCCTGGACAACACAGGTATTAAAATGTAGAATGTTCAATCCTGGACAACACAGGTATTAAAATGGAGAATGTTCAATCCTGGACAACACAGGTATTAAAATGTAGAATGTTCAGTCCTGAACAACACAGGTATTAAAATGTAGAATGTTCAGTCCTGAACAACACAGGTATTAAAATGTAGAATGTTCAGTCCTGGACAACACAGGTATTAAAATGTAGAATGTTCAGTCCTGAACAACACAGGTATTAAAATGGAGAATGTTCAGTCCTGAACAACACAGGTATTAAAATGGAGAATGTTCAGTCCTGAACAACACAGGTATTAAAATGGAGAATGTTCGGTCCTGAACAACACAGGTATTAAAATGGAGAATGTTCAGTCCTGAACAACACAGGTATTAAAATGGAGAATGTTCAGTCCTGAACAACACAGGTATTAAAATGGAGAATGTTCAGTCCTGGACAACACAGGCATTAAAAGAGAAATGTCATGCCTGGATGAACTCCTGCTACAGGCAAAACACACATACAGGTGATAGAGAAATGTAAATAATAAAATCAAAGTTTGTCAAATGTTTTCAGAGCTCAAAAATGGTCTAGTGACATGGACTCACTTGGACATTAGACCAGGTCTGAAAACAGACAGTGAACTATCCCTTTAAGAACACTATGAACTATAGTGGTTTGTTTAGCAACAAAACCAACGCATGCGCAACTTTGGGGCAAAACAGACAGGGTTGGCTTACATTCAAAGGATTATGGACAACAAGTAAACTATTTAGTCTCCAAATGTTTATTGAAAAAATAAATACATTTGCACAACAAGCACTCGTCTCTCAAACACATTGTTACACTGGTTGGTTAGGTAGCTAGCGAATGTTTGCCATATAAGCATAGACAGTCAAAACACCTCAAAAACAAGACATTGTGTCAAGAACAAGATACGAGCCGAAACGAGCAACCTACGATTCCCAACATGGATGCTACTTGTCATTGTTGCTAGCTATCTGTCCGTTCAGAATCATAACAACGCCTTTTACCCCTGTCATGCAAGCGCATCATTTTCGTGACGTTGTCAGGCAACCCGTCTATATAGACTATAGTTATGTTATGGCTGGACTGGGTAATACCCTTCAGGACAAACCAATTCTGTATTTCAATGCAACACATCCCTTGGTTGCAGTATGCATAATGTAGTGTCTCTTAAGGAATCAGTTGTGTTTGCTACTAGGCCAGGGCCCCCAACTCACCCTCTGCAGCGGATCCTCCAGGAACTGAATGGCACTGTTGATGGCTTCTTGGGACACGTACGACGACTCGCCGTTGCTCTGGATCTCCAGTACAGCCATCTGAAGAGACGAGGTGGTGTGGGGAAGAGACGAGGTGGTGTGGGGAAGAGACGAGGTGGTGTGGGGAAGAGACGAGGTGGTGTGGGGAAGAGACGAGGTGGTGTGGGGAATAGAAGAGGTGGTGTGGGGAAGAGACGAGGTGGTGTGGGGAATAGAAGAGGTGGTGTGGGGAAGAGACGAGGTGGTGTGGGGAAGAGACGAGGTGGTGTGGGGAATAGAAGAGGTGGTGTGGGGAAGAGACGAGGTGGTGTGGGGAATAGAAGAGGTGGTGTGGGGAAGAGACGAGGTGGTGTGGGGAATAGAAGAGGTGGTGTGGGGAAGAGACGAGGTGGTGTGGGGAAGAGACGAGGTGGTGTGGGGAAGAGACGAGGTGGTGTGGGGAAGAGACGAGGTGGTGTGGGGAATAGAAGATTAGAAACAGGACTAGAAGTAGACTGTTGGACTACAACATTTCTAGTTGCCATGGAGCAAGGCTATAGCCATCGACTTCATGATTAACTTCATTTTCATTTAAATTCTTTCAGTTTCTTTTTTGTGAGAATAACAAAACAGAAACAAGTCAACATTCTTCACTGACCTCTAAGGCACACATTCCAAAGGAATAAATGTCCACTGCAGTGGTGACGTCTGCAACAGCTAGAAAAAGACCAACGTCAATCAATGTCACTAGAAAACCAGCTCCACTACACGGTTTCTCAAAAGAGACAATTGGTCAAAGGTTACCTACCTCCATACTCGGGAGCAAAGAAGTGCAGGCTCTTCTGCTCCTCCCGACAGGTCTTGACATGGTTGTTGATGGTGTCTGGAGCCACTGTAACAGACAAGTCACAAATTAGCCCAAAGGGAATGGGGAACGTTAGGCTTGGGACAGGCCTGCAAGTGCCACCTGGGGTATGTTCAGTAGGGCGCACCATAGCAAAACGTTTTGCAATGGATAATGAAATCTGTGTTCAGCTAATACGTCCCCATTTTACTCCATTTCAAATTGTTTCCTCCCTACTGAACAAGGCCCTGGTTTTAAAGAGACTAAAAATACCCTTCTCTGAAAAGACCCCCTTCTAAATACCATTCTCTCAAAATACTCCCTTCTCTGAAAGGGTTGACATTTAGCGTGATTGACGGATATGAGACCCACCTGAGCCAATCTTAATGAGGCCATTATGCTGGATGAAGATGGTGTCACAGGTCAGGTTGCCGTGGATGATGGGAGGGTCACAGGAGTGAAGATAGCTAGGGAGAGGAGAGAAAGTTTACAGGATGCTTCAAGAGAAGTGTGAGTGTGTAGAAGTGTGAGTTTTGAAAAAACAGAACTGGCTCCAGGGGCCTCAAAGGGGAGCTTAGTCCAATATGGATATATGTACTGCTGTGTGTGAGTGAGTGACTGACCTGAGAGCAGACAGTATCTGTGTACACCAGCGCTTCCAGGCCTGATAGAGAAGTGAAGTACAACAGAGACAGCAGAGATTACATTCAAACCTACTTGACATGCGATTACCATGTGGTTCTTGAAGTGTTACTTCTGTAAATAACCAGATTAGGTTTGATTTTTTTTGTTGTTGCAACAGCGGGAAATGTATGCATTAACAGTAGGTTAATTCAAATAGGGCTGTCACAAGACCAAATAAATGGGACACAGCCCCCGCCTGCAGCCAAAATGAGTGGGAATATTTAACTGAGCTATGGGAAACCAAGGCAGAGCATACAGGTGACATACAGTGGCTTGCGAAAGTATTCACCCCCCTTGGCATTTTTCATATTTGTTGCCTTTCAACCTGGAATTAAAATATATTTTTTGTATCATTTGATTTACACAACATGCCTACCACTTTGAAGATGCAAAATATTTTTATTGTGAAACAAACAATAAGACAAAAAAAACAGAAAACTTGAGCGTGCATAACTATTCACCCCCCCCCCCCCCCCCCCAAAGTCAATACTTTGTAGAGCCACCTTTTGCAGTAATTACAGCTGCAAGTCTCTTGGTGTGTCTCTATAAGCTTGGCACATCTAGCCACTGGGATTTTTCCCCATTCTTCAAGGCAAAACTGCTCCAGCTCCTTCAAGTTGGATGGGTTCCGCTGGTGTACAGCAATCTTTAAGTCATACCACAGATTCTCAATTGGATTGAGGTCTGGGCTTTGACTAGGCCATTCCAAGACATTTAAATGTTTCCCCTTAAACCACTCAAGTGTTGCTTTAGCAGTATGCTTAGGGTCATTGTCCTGCTGGAAGGTGAACCTCCGTCCCAGTCTCAAATCTCTGGAAGACTGAAACAGGTTTCCCTCAAGAATTTCCCTGTATTTAGCACCATACATCATTCCTTCAAATTCTGACCTGTTTCCCAGTCCCTGCCGATGAAAAACATCCCCACAGCATGATGCTGCCACCACCATGCTTCACTGTAGGGATGGTGTTCTCGGGGTGATGAGAGGTGTTGGGTTTGCACCAGACATAGCGTTTTCCTTGATGGCCAAAAAGTTCAATTTTAGTCTCATCTGACCAGAGTACCTTCTTCCATATGTTCGGGGAGTCTCCCACATGCTTATTTTTTTCTTTAAGCAATGGATTTTTTCTGGCCACTCTTCTGTAAAGCCCAGCTCTGTGGAGTGTACGGCTTAAAGTGGTCCTAAGGACAGATACTCCAATCTCCGCTGTGGAGCTTTGCAGCTCCTTCAGGGTTAACATTGGTCTCTTTGTTGCCTCTCTGATTAGGTCTGTGAGTTTTGGTGGACGGCCCTCTCTTGGCAGGTTTGTTGTGGTGCCATATTCTTTCCATTTTTTAATAATGGATTTAATGGTGCTCCGTGGGATGTTCAAAGTTTCTGATAAAAAAATTTACAACCCAACCCTGATCTGTACTTCTACACAACTTTTTCCCCTGACCTGTTTGGAGAGCTCCTTGGTCTTCATGGTGCCGCTTGTTTGGTGGTGCCCATTGCTTAGTGGTGTTGCAGACTCTGGGGCCTTTCAGAACAGGTGTATATATACTGAGATCATGTGACACTTAGATTGCACACAGGTGGACTTTATTTAACTAATTATGTAACTTCTGAAGGTAATTGGTTGCACCAGATCTTATTTAGGGGCTTCATAGCAAAGGGGGTGAATACATATGCACGCACCACTTTTCCGTTATTAATTTTTTAGAATTTTTTTAAACAAGTTATTTTTTTCATTTCACTTCACCAATTTGGACTATTTTGTGTATGTCCATTACATGCAATCCAAATAAAAATCAATTTAAATTACAGGTTGTAATGCAACAAAATAGGAAAAACGCCAAAGGGGATGAATACTTTTGCAAGGCACAGTACATTCTGCTTACAGCTCCATTTGGGTCAGTCTTGTTTCCGCTCGTCCTGTATTCATTTCTGTTTGTTCATTTAATTTAAAATCAGTTCTTTAAGGGGCAATCTGTAGTTCAAACAATAGCAAAGCGAACACCCCGCCACTGTTTCGGTAAAGAGCTGAGGGGAAAAAAATCTGTGTACAAGACCAATAAACTTTGATTTGGGTGGGGCTGGAGAAATGTAACCACTCAAATTCATATACGAAGCTATGGATGCAAGGACTGCCCATCCATGATATCAAGATTTTTAACCATGTTTAGAGGATACAGTGTGTTTAAAATTACATTTCTTACAAACAAGGTTCTGATGGGGCACGACAGTTATACTAAGCACATGAGGCCTTTATAATAATAATAATGCCATTTAGCAGACGCTTTTATCCAAAGCAACTTACAGTCATGTGTGCATACATTTCTACGTATTTATAAGTGGTATTCTTAAAGAATCAATGGATATATATACACACACACAGTGCATTCGGAAAGTATTCAGACAACTTGACTTTTTCAACTTTGTTACATTACAGCCTTTTTCTAAAATGGATTAAATAAAACATTTTCCTCATCAATCTACACACAATACCCCATAATGACAAAGCAAAAACAGGTTTGACATTTTTGCAAATTCATTAAATATATAAAAAAAAAAAAAAAAAAAAACTTTGCTATGAGACTCGAAATTGAGCTCAAGTGCATCCTGTTTACATTGATCATCCATGAGATGTTTATACAACTTGATTGGAGTCCACCTGTGGTAAATTCAATTGATTGGACATGATTTGGAAAGGCACACACACACCTGTCTATATAAGGTCCCACAGTTGACAGTGCATGTCAGAGCAAAAACCAAGCCATGAGGTCAAAGGAATTGTCCGTAGAGCTCCGAGACAGGATTGTGTCGAGGCACAGATCTGGGGAAGAGTACCAAAACATTTCTGCAGCATTGAAGGTCCCCAAGAACACAGTGGCCTCCATCATTCTTAAGTGGAAGAAGTTTGGAACCACCAAGACTCTTCCTAGAGCTGGCCGCCCGGCCAAACTGAGCAATCGGTGGAAGGGCCTTGGTCAGGGAGGTACCACTCGATGGTCACTCTGACAGAGCTCCAGAGTCCCTCTGCGGAGATGGGAGAACCTTCCAGAAGGACAACCAACCATCTCTGCAGCACTCCACCAACCAGGACTTTATGGTAGAGTGGTCAGACAGAAGCCACTCCTCAGCAAAAGGTAAATGACAGCCCACTTGGAGTTTGCCAAAAGGCACCTAAAGGACTCTCAGACCATGAGAAACAAGATTCTCTGGTCTGATGAAACCAAGATTGAACGCTTTGGCCTGAATACCAAGCGTCACGTCTGGAGGAAACCAGGCACCGCTCATCACCTGACCAATACCATCTCTAAGGTGAAGCATGGTGGTGGACGCATCATGCTGTGGGGATGTTTCTCAGCAGCAGGGACTGGGAGACTAGTCAGGATCAAGGGAAAGATTAATGAAGCAAAGTACAGCGAGATCCTTGATGAAAACCTGCTCCAGAGCGCTTAGGACCTCAGACTGGGGTGAAGGTTCACCTTCCAACAGGACAACGACCCTAAGCACACAGCCAAGACAACGCAGGAGTGGCTTCGGGACAAGTCTCAATGTCCCAGCCAGAGCCCAGACTTGAACCCAATTGAACATCTCTGGAGAGATCTGAAAATAGCTGTGCAGCAACACTCCCCATCCAACCTGACAGAGCTTGAGAGGATCTGCAGAGAAGAATGGGAGAAACTCCCCAAATACAGGTGTGCCAAGCTTGTCGCATCATACCCAAGAAGACTTGAGGCTAAATCCCTGCCAAATGTGCTTCAACAAAGTACTGAGTACAGAGTCAGAATACTTGTGTAAATGTAATTTCAGTTTTACATTTTTAATATATTAGCAAACATTTCTAAAAACCTGTTTTTGCTTTGTCATTATGGGGTATTATTAAATCAATTTTAGAATAAGGCCGTAACATGACAAAATGTGGAAAACGTGAAGGGGTCTGAATACTTTCCGAATGCACTGTATCATTAATTTAAAAGTAAGAAAATGTATGTAGCAATCACAGCCCCTTTAAGATCAAAACAGACTAACAATCCATCCGTACCTTCTCATTCATCGTCTTGTGGTTTTTCTTGGTCTTTTTCAGAAACTGCTTCAGGCTTCCTGAAGACATGTATTCTGTGATGAAAATGACCTGCGAGTGGAAAAAAGTTATACATTTCCTGTGTAATACATTCAGTTAATTTCTTACTATTAAAAAGGTAGTTATTTTACAGCATTTAAAATCTCTCTTACCCTGGCCCTATTTTCCTTCACATCAGCCCAGTACTTGTGAAACTTGACAATGTTCAGATGCTCCAACTGGATCAAGTTGTCAAACACCGCTTTGACTTTCTCCTGATGGACAGACAGTGAGAAAAAGGAGAAAGAAAATATCAATATATTTGCAATCAATCAAACATTCCTCACAATCATCAACTAATAAGCATGATTGATGTCAAGGAGCTCAACACTTCAGTCCAAATTTACATTCTCTCGCTTGTCATCTGCTAAGGTATTACCGGATGCAGTTAAGCCCAATTAAGACAAAGTCATTATAACAAACTAAACCCCTTAGCCTGGGATAATGTCTGTGTTTCTGTTTCTTTTCATGGGGATGTCATTTGTATTTTTACATTGTCTAACCCGGTCTACATTTGTTTGATTGTGGGCGGTGGCCACAGGAGATTTTGAATAACTAGGGCTTATATGTCTGACAACAGATGACAATCCTGACTTCTAAAGGAAAGACAAGAATGTTCTTGCACATATTACGTTGGACGGTATCAACTCCAACTACTCAGAATATGATCCGGTCTCGCTCTTGCCAAACAAAAGGTAAAGCAAAGGTTAGTTCAGCATCTCTGCAAGTCATACTTTCTCCACAGAGTAAAACAAATAAAATACTAATACAAATAAAATAAAAAGTTGTCACATACATTAGGTGCAGTGAAATGTGTTGTTTTACAGGGTCAGCAATAATAGTACGGCACCCTCGGAGCAAATTAGGGTTAAGTGCCTTGCTCACGGGCACGTCGACAGATTTATCTTGTCAGCTCAGGTATTCGAACCAGTGACCTTTCGGTTACTGGCCCAACACTCTAACCGCTAGGCTACCTGCCACCTAAACTCAGAAGCGCAACATCTGGAGACTTCCGGGAACTATTCAAAACTATTCAAACTAAAAAGGTAGCTCATCCTACTCAATGCTCAGCCGGTGTTCAACAGACGCCAACACAGCGTGTCAACATGCAGAACAGAAGGCAGACTACACTGTCTGAGAGAACACTGACACAAGCTCCAAACAGACTGCTCAGGGCCTAGACAGTCACAGAGAGGAACACAGCCAAGAACAGGGTCGTGTTCATTTAGCACCCAACAGAAGATGGACCTGCACTTGTCCAATAAGAAATGCTCATTTTTGTTTTCCCCTCAAAACATTTTAAAACGTTATGCACCCTTATGAACATGACCCAGCCCACAGAAAAAGGTTTAAAAACCTAATGTGCGAGAGGATTGTGCCTGAGGATTACTCAACAACCTGTGTCTCAGTTTCTATGAACGGTTTTATTAAAACTTGGTAAAGAGAGTGTACTTTCCTATAGGTTTGGTAGCAACGGGTAGGACTACTCCAAATGTGGATCTTGCATTCGTGTGCCGATGGTTCAGCGCGCTGTGTTTTAGGGACCATATGCTGTAGACGTCTGAATGACGACATTTTCACACAAATCTACATGCAGAAATCGGTGCTCACTCGGTTCTCAAAATTACGGTTCGCAAATGAAGTACTCTGGCCCAGCAAACATTACTGGTGCATCTGAGCACTAAGGAGCTTAGGACAAGAGAAAAACTAATACTGATTCACCTCTGCCTGGAGCTGATGAGCTCCAAGCCAGAGCAAAGACCACTATTTACATTTACATTCAAGTCATTTAGCAGACGCTCTTATCCATGGGGGGTGGGGGTAGAAGGATTACTGTTATAACACTATGTGTTCTCCTATTTCTAGGATCTGGGGCCGTACGTATCAACTGTCTCAGAGTAAGAGTGCTGATCTAGGATCAGTTTTGCCTTTTAGATCACAATTAAATGGCAAAATAAGTTATTTATGATGCAAGGTGAAAAGAATGGCACTGGAGGGAATAGCAGCCGTTTACAGGCTCCTGACGAATTGGGCTACTTTGTGTGTTTTGCGCGTTTCCTATGACCGAAAAGAGCTAACCTCGATTTGGATGAGGATTTTTACTTCAATGAGTCGGCAGCGAAGGCTATGCTGCTCATCCTGGACCTGGCGGCAAATCCCCGACACTCAAAAAAGGAAGAGACAGCGTTAGAGGCTAGCGTGCGAGATACCTGATGAGACTACGCCGCCTCCACCCGCCGTAGCGCTTGGCAAACTTGCAATCAGTAGACAATAAACTAGATGATCTACGTTCAATTCTATTTTATGAACATGATCTAAAAAACAAATATCCTATGTCAACAACAGCTGCTGCACGATCTCTACTATTAAGTAAGCCTTGAGGTTCTGCTCACCTGAGTTAGAATAGCTCATGATAAGCTGTAGACCACACTATTTACCAAGAGAGTTTTCATTAAAACAATTATTAGCTGTCTATTCACCACCACAAAACTGATGCTGGCCCTAAGACCGCACTCAACGAGCTGTATAGGGCCATAAGCAAACAGAAAAGACTAACCCAGAGGCGGCGCTGACTAGTGGTCAGTGATTTAAATTCAGGAAAACTTAAATCAGTCTTACCTAATTTCTACCAGCATGTCACCTGTGCAAGTAGAGGCGACAAATACTCTAGATCACCCTTAATCCACACAGAGTTGAAACAAAGCTCTGCCTCGCCCTCCATTTGGAAAATCTGACCATAACGCTATCATCCTGATTCTGGCTTACAAGCAAAAACTCAAACAGGAAAACCAGTGACATGCTCAACACCAATGATTACAGGCAACATCCACACTGAGCTAAAGGCTAGAGCTGCTGCTTTCAAGGAGTGGGACACTAATCCGGATGCTTATAAGAAATCCCGCTACGTCCTCCGACGATCCATCAAAAAGGCAAAGCATCAATTACAGGGCCACTCAGGGGTGCATGCTTAGTCCCTCCTGTACTCTCTGTTCACCCATTACTGCGTGGCCGCTCACGACTCCAACACCATCATTAAGTTTGCCAACGTTATGATGGTGGTGGGCCTGATCACCGACGACGATGAGACAGCCTATAGGGAGGAAGCCAGAGACCTGGCAGTGTGGTACCAGGACAACAAGCTCTCCCTCAACGCCAGCAAGACAAAGGAGCTGATCGTGGACTACAGGAAATGGAGGGCCGAGCACGCCCCCTTTCACATCAACAGGGCTGTAATGGAGGGGGTCAAGACCTTCAAGTTCCTCGGTGTCCACATCACTAAGGACCTATTATGGTCCAAACACACCAACACAGTCGTGAAGAGGGCACGACAACACCTCTTCCCCCTCAGGAGGCTGAAAAGATTTGGCATGGGCCCTCAATTCCACAAAAAGTTATACAGTTGGACCATTGAGAGCATCTTGACTGGTTGCATCACCATTTGGTATGGCAACTGCTTGGCATCCAACCGTAAGGCACTACAGAGGGTAGTGCATACTGTCCAGTGCATCACTGGGGCAGAGCTCCCTGCCATCCAGAACATCTATACCAGGCGGTGTCAGAGGAAGGCCCTAAAAATTGTCAAAGACTCCAGCCACCCAAGTCATAGACTGATCTTTCTGCTACCGCACAACAAGCGGTACTGGAGTGCCAAGTCTGGGACCAAAAGGCTCCTAAACAGCTTCTACCCCCAAGCCATAAGACTGCTGAACAGTTAATCACATATCTACCAGACTATTTGCATTGACCCCAAAAAAAATGGGGGGGGGGTGGCACTGACTATGCACACTCACAGGACTCTACACACGCTGCTGCTACTCTTTATCATCTATCCTGATGGCCTAGCCACTTTTACCCCTATCTGCATGTACATATTACCTCAACTACCTCGAACCCCTGCACATTTCGGTACCAGTACTCCTTGTATATATCCTTTTTTTTTTTTACAAATTGTTCTTACTTTTCAACTCTGCATTGTTCATTAGACAATCTCAAAGTGCATGTTAAACCAAATGAACAACAAGTAATTTAAAAATAAATATATGCTCCAACAGTAGCTAGATCAGCTTGATCAAGTCTGTTTGAGTGCTTCTTGAAGCAGATGGGCAGCCGCAGTCATGAGAGGATGTGATAGCTAGATGGTCAGCAGAGGTGGTGATGAATGGATGATAACTGATCATTATGCCATCACATAGCGCATGGTTCTGTTGCAGCTGAGCCCTGGCTGAGAACTCAACCCACCTCCTGCAGTTTGAAGTTCTTCCGCTCTGAGAACATGACCTCATTCCACACC
The DNA here is from genome assembly GCF_964263955.1 of Coregonus lavaretus. Lineage (NCBI taxonomy): Eukaryota > Metazoa > Chordata > Actinopteri > Salmoniformes > Salmonidae > Coregonus > Coregonus lavaretus. The sequence goes on along the minus strand of NC_140020.1, from coordinate 6,265,759 downwards.
ACCTCCACGCCCTCCTCGGTGTCCATGGCCAGGTAGGCGTTGTCAATCCCAGGGACATTGCGCTGGTTCACCTAAAACGAGGAACAAAGTGTTGGATTACACTAATATTCTCCATCTGATTTAACAATAGTTGTGTAAAAAAACAAGACTAAAAACACAAAAAGTAACAATTTTCTTTTCTCCAGCACATGTTCATTGCATACCTCCTCTCTACGTTTCTGCCAGCGTCCGCAAGGGCTCTCCTCCAGAATCTCTGACTCGTCCTCGCTCTCCTCTTCCTCGTCCTCTGTCGCTGCTGTGGCAGGGGGCTGTGTCACAGTGGACACTGGGGGGGACACGGATGACACGCTCTGACCAGTGGGGGCAGAGACCATAGCCTCTGTTTTCCCCTCCTGGACAGAGTCCGACGCCTGCTTCCCTTCTCCCTCTGACATCTTGTCAGGCTTGGCCACCTACTGCAAAATCCGACAAATTGTTGACTCAAAGGCTATATGCATCATTGCCAGAAGAGTAAAATGTATTGTGTAGACACACACAGTATAGCCACCCCGGATATAATATTTATTACTGAGGCACTCTCTCAAATTGAGTTGAATTTAGCTACGTTACTTCAACAGCGTTCAACCTGATATTGCCCACGCACCTGATAGGACGTGCCTGACTAGCTGACTGCTTATTTCAGACAGGCCAAGGAAGGGCCCCTCTAAAATGGCTAACATGAAGTTAGCTAGCTAGCATAGTTACCTACCTTGCAAACTTGAATGATGTTGCCAGCTCCGTATCAGTAGACTCCAACTACAAACTACTTTTGAATCCTTGTGGAAATACGATTTGCTAACAAGCTACTGTAGCTACTTATATCCGTTTGTCAGCTACTACCTATGTAGCCACCACCGGTTAACGTAACTATAATGTCGTGATCTGCCGGCTTGAGGATATTAGCTAACCAAAAGGCAAGTTGACAGCTAGTTAGTTAGCGAACCTCACCAACTACTTAACACGCCGAATTGCTGCTATGTTAAAACAAAAATGACAGATTATGCTAGATTTTTGCAAGCCTTGTCCCTAGCTAGATGGCCGGCCAGTCAGTCAGTCAGCCAAGCTAACGAGAAACTGTTAGCTAGTTATATCCTATAGTACTGTAGTTGTTGCAAAAATATCAAAGTCCTATGTTGGAGAAAAAAAAACAATCGAAATCATTTTTTATATCACAATTATAAGGCAATAGGTTACTATGAACCGGTTGATAAAATAATGGCGACACACACCTGCTCACGTCACTATCAAAGCAGAGACCGCAGTGGGCATTGATTGCCTTCCACATTGTTTTCTTATTCGGTGAGAGTCTAGATTGACATTTCATATGACGAATCATAGTACCAATTATTAAAATATGCTTTTTGATTGGTCAGAGTTACTGTTGCCATTCTAGTAGACCACTCCTACAGTAGGGGAGGAAACAAATTATTGGGCCAGACATGCATTCTTTTTTCATCGCCACTAGTGGTCAGTATAAGTGTGGCGATGGTCACTGTGGGTTAGGCCCTATCAATGGGCCCAAGATAAATCTATGGTGAGGCCTAGCTACCTTTTCACAGAGGTATTATTATTTTTTGTAGGTTCAAAAGGGAAAACCATACCTGCCAACTTTTCAAAAAACCTTGGAGTGAGATTTTGTCCTGAGTCCGCCTGGTTCCTGCAGTCGGTGAAAAGCAATTGCACTGCCTGCGTCTCAGAACTGCGGCCGCCTTGATCTCATGAGGTTATCGTTGCCCTCGTGTGCATGACGTCAGAGAAAGTCGGGATTAAGTCGGACACAAATCTAACCAGCATGCATTGGGCGGTGATCGCCGGTGATCGATTCTGCGCAGACCTGGCTCATCTCAAATGAGCCTCTTGTCTATGATCTGTCGGCATGGTTATACTGGCCTGTGGCCTTCTTGGAGGCCTTGATGATATCGGAGGGGGGCTCCCATTTGAAGCAGGGCTCCAGATTGGCCATCTTTATGGTCATTATTGAGGACAAGGTGCCATCCAATGCTAGGCCGTTTCTTCTCTTGGTTTTGTTCAGTCCCACAACTGAAAACCCCCTCTCAGCATCTGCGTTTGCATGGGGAAACACCAGGACAAGCTTGGCGACGGCAGCAAGCCTCTCGAATTCTTTGGCTCCTGTCACCTATGGAAAATGCACCAAAACACAATGGAAAAACATACCTTGATTTTTGATTGATTAATACTGTAAGTATACTGTAGGTTGATCCATTAACGAAGTTCAGATAAAAACATGCATAATTTGCAACATGCATGACACATATATGCATGCAACGATTTTAAGCAACAGATGTAGCCAAGCCACACCTGCCAAAAGGAAAGTCAAAAAAGGAAAAAATGTTTACCTTATGCTTCCGGGTTGCCATTTCAGCCCAGAAGCTTTCCATTTCAGTTTCGTCCTGCAGGGATATCATTTGCATGGTCTGATAATTTAGAAACTCCTCACCCAGAAGGTCATGCTCCTCTGGCCCATGGTATGGGAGGAGATGGGGAAACCTATTTATGAAAGTAGAGTTACAAGTTGTTACGTTTTAGGTATATAGTCATCAACCAGCAGCAGTTCATACACATCTTTGAGGAGAAGCCACATAAGAATATATCATGTGCAGTTTAGGAGTGAACACACCTCATCATAAAACACAGGGTATTTTAGCTAAGATGATAGACAATAATTAGAGAAAAAAAACGAACCTTTCAACAAAGTACAGGACATCTTCGATGTCACTTTCAGCCCTCTGCCGTACATCTACAAATTGTGCGTGCTTGATCAGTGGCTCTTCCAGTGGCAGCTTCTTAAGTGCACAGTCCACAGCACTTGTCAGGAAACACAACACAGCTTCATGGAATGAATCCACCTGCTGTGGTGTGATGTTAGCCTCGTCGAGTAATCTGTTAAATTTAGCCCTGGTTGTGAACCCAATGTTCAACTTTCTTCCTGTCACAGATACAGCATATCGGTATAAGGTACAAGGCTAAATATCACATATCACAGTGTTTGATCATAATAATAGTCAAATACTAACCTGGTAAATGGTTTGCCTTTTCTTTAAAGGCAATTTCACAAGGCTCCTCATGGCACTGCAGAGCTGCTGGAACCATACACTTGGAACATAGCTTGCGTACGAATTTCACCATCTATAACAGACATTTACAAAAATAGTAGGTGAAACCTGTTTTAGAGGATCCCTGCAGATATCAGCAAGAAACACAGAATGGGAAAAAACTGCAAAATCCAATCCCACCTCATCATGTAACAAAAATATTGATGACTGCTCTCTCTGAAGTAGTAAGTTGAAAGAAGTGAAAGTTGGTACGGTGGCTTGGAAGAACAGCAGGTACACTTCTGTCATGGGGTCAGTGAATGTCTGCACAAGTCTACTTCTATTGCACACATTTCCTGTATTTATGTTAAATTCTTTGGAATACATCTTACCTGTTCGAAATCAGCTGAGTTTACATTCACCACACTAAATCATGTTCACACGCACAAACAAATAATTTATTTCAAGATTTAAAGTTTAAGAGAGTGAGTACTCAATTGGACGACATTTCATTGTTACATACCTAGTCTCAGCTCAGCTTCTTATCAGACTTCTTGAGGTAGTGACCGTTTCTTCTCCTGTTGTCTTTTTCTGTCGCTAACTTCGGGGTGCAGCGCATATGGTTCAGTGGTGCTTATCAGCGCCATCTACCGTCGGGGAGTTTGAAAAAAGGAACGAACTAGTCTCGGCCGATTTTTTTTGCGTGAGAAATTGGATGTGTGGCGTGAGTGCGTGTGAAAACAGGCAAAAACGTGTGTCACACGGCGAAAGCGTGAGAGTTGGCAGCTCTGAAAACACGCGGGGTAACTACTTCATTACACAACAATTTATCAACTATCAAGTGCATCTCAAACCGAGATTGCGACATACAACACACTGCCCTGCAACTCTCTGCTATGAACTGACAGGTTGCAACCAGGGTAGATGAGTCAGGACTTCTGAAAATATACACTGCTCAAAAAAATAAAGGGAACACTTAAACAACACAATGTAACTCCAAGTCAATCACACTTCTGTGAAATCAAACTGTCCACTTAGGAAGCAACACTGATTGACAATAAATTTCACATGCTGTTGTGCAAATGGAATAGACAACAGGTGGAAATTATAGGCAATTAGCAAGACACCCCCCAATAAAGGACTGGTTTTGCAGGTGGTGACCACAGACCACTTCTCAGTTCCTATGCTTTCTGGCTGATGTTTTGGTCACTTTTGAATGCTGGCGGTGCTTTCACTATAGTGGTAGCATGAGACAACCCACACAAGTGGCTCAGGTAGTGCAGCTCATCCAGGATGGCACATCAATGCGAGCTGTGGCAAGAAGGTTTGCTGTGTCTGTCAGCGTAGTGTCCAGAGCATGGAGGCGCTACCAGGAGACAGGCCAGTACATCAGGAGACGTGGAGGTGGCCATAGGAGGGCAACAACCCAGCAGCAGGACTGCTACCTCCGCCTTTGTGCAAGGAGGAGCAGGAGGAGCACTGCCAGAGCCCTGCAAAATGACCTCCAGCAGGCCACAAATGTGCACATCGCCACTGGCGCCCTGTGCTCTTCACAGATGAAAGCAGGTTCACACTGAGCACATGTGACAGACGTGACAGAGTCTGGAGACGCCGTGGAGAACGTTCTGCTGCCTGCAACATCCTCCAGCATGACCGGTTTGGCGGTGGGTCAGTCATGGTGTGGGGTGGCATTTCTTTGGGGGGCCGCACAGCCCTCCATGTGCTCGCCAGAGGTAGCCTGACTGCCATTAGGTACCGAGATGAGATCCTCAGACCCCTTGTGAGACCATATGCTGGTACGGTTGGCCCTGGGTTCCTCCTAATGCAAGACAATGCTAGACCTCATGTGGCTGGAGTGTGTCAGCAGTTCCTGCAAGAGGAAGGCATTGATGCTATGGACTGGCCCGCCCGTTCCCCAGACCTGAATCCAATTGAGCACATCTGGGACATCATGTCTCGCTCCATCCACCAACGCCACGTTGCACCACAGACTGTCCAGGAGTTGGCGGATGCTTTAGTCCAGGTCTGGGAGGAGATCCCTCAGGAGACCATCCGCCACCTCATCAGGAGCATGCCCAGGCGTTGTAGGGAGGTCATACAGGCACGTGGAGGCCACACACTACTGAGCCTCATTTTGACTTGTTTTAAGGACATTACATCAAAGTTGGATCAGCCTGTAGTGTGGTTTTCCACTTAAATTTTGAGGGTGACTCCAAATCCAGACCTCCATGGGTTGATAAATTTGATTTCCATTGATAATTTTTGTGTGATTTTGTTGTCAGCACATTCAACTATGTAAAGAAAAAAGTATTTAATAAGATTATTACATTCATTCAGATCTAGGATGTGTTATTTTAGTGTTCCCTTTATTTTTTTGAGCAGTGTATAAATCCGCTGCTTGAAGTGGCATTACTAGGCCAGTAGAGGACACTCATACCTTTAGCATATCCCATTTGCCCCACGCAGAGACATTCTTATTCCACAGAATCACGTTTAGATTCTAGTAATTCATCCTTCAAATAAGACATTCTGAGAGCCTGACAAGTGTGTGTGTGTGTGTGTGTGTGTGTGAGCAGGAGTTGCCATATGACATTGGCCCTATCATACAGTGCATTAGGAAAGTATCCAGACCCCTTTACTTTTTCCACATTTTGTTACATTACAGCCTTATTCTAAAATGGATTAAATTGTTTTTTTTTTTCACTCATCAATCTACACACAATACCCCATAATGACAAAGCAAAAACAAGTTTATAGAAATGTTTGCACATTTTTAAAAGAAAATAAAACTGAAATATCACATTTACATAAGTATTCAGACTCTTTACCCAGTACTTTGTTGAAGCACCTTTGGCAGCGATGATTGCCTCGAGTCTTCTTGGGTAGGACGCTACAAGCTTGGCACACCTGTATTTGGGGAGTTTCTCCCATTCTTCTCTGCAGATCCTCTCAAGCTCTGTCAGGTTGGATGGGGACCGTCGCTGCACAGCTATTTTCAGGTGTCTCCAGAGATGTTAGATCGGGTTCAAGTCCGGGCTCTGGCTGGGCCACTCAAGGACATTCAGAGACTTGTTCCGAAGCCACTCCGACGTTGACTTGGCTGTGTGCTTAGGGTCGTTGCCCTGTTGGAAGGTGAACCTTCGCCCCAGTCTGAGGTCCTGAGCGCTCTGGAGCAGGTTTTCATCAAGGATCTCTCTGTACCTTGCTCCGTTCCTCTTTTCCTCGATCCTGACTAGTCTCCCAGTCCCTGCTGCTGAAAATCATCCCCCAGCATGATGCTGCCACCACCATGCTTCACCGTAGGGATGGTGCCAGGTTTCCTCCAGATGTGACGCTTGTGTGTGCCTTTCCAAATCATGTCCAATCAATTGAATTTACCACAGGAGGACTCCAATCAAGTTGTAGAAACATCTCAATGGAAACAGGATGCACCTGAGCTCCATTTCGAGTCTCATAGCAAAGGGTCTGAATATTTATGTAAATAAGGTATTTCTGTTTTTTATTTTAAAGAAATGTGCAAACATTTCTAAAAACCTGTTTTTGCTTTGTCATTATGGGGTATTGTGTGTAGATTGATGAGGAAAATGTTTATTTAATCAATTTTAGAATAAGGCTGTAACGTAACAAAATGTGGAAAAAGGGAAGGGGTCTGAATACTTTCTGAATGCACTGTATATCCCATGGCCATGGTTTCCCTCAGCTAAAGATGGTTCACCTCTCCAGATGTGAGAATTCAACGCTCTGGCTGGTGCATACAGCGCTTCAGTGCACACCACCCAGATGGACAGACTACACATTGGACGCGGAGAACGACAGAGAGTCATATAAAATGCTTTGCAATCCACAGGTTAAATTCATCATCATCATCTACAGTACTGGGCCACCACGAATCCATTTCATCAAGTATAATGTACATATATGTGTCACAACCCAACAACAGTGCAAATGCAATCAGCAAAATTGTTCTTGACTGTAGCTGATATCAGGGAAAGACATGGTAAAGTGAGTGTAGTTATCGTTACATGGTATGGCATGTATAATATGGGGCATTGGTATGTGGGGCCTGCTTTCCCACGCCCAAGCCTGCTTTCCCAAGCTGCCATCTCCCACCTAGTGAATTGTAGACCTACACTGTAGACTGGAAATTATGGGAGAGGTAGTCCTTTTCAGAGCGGCCTCTTCCCGTCTTTTCAAGGGGCCTATTTATAGACCCGTAAAGGCGAAAGTGTCAGTGTGTGTCTATGGGTGTGGGTTGGAGGGAGTGTTTGGTATTGCGAGTGCCCCCAGCATATAAAGGAACTGAGAGTGAGAAGAAAGCACGCGGAAAGAAGAAGGGAAGTTTATCAGGGCTGTTTTGCAAGTTCATGCTCTTGCATTGAAATCTGAAAATATTCCTCACTTTCATTCATTTGGACTTTTGACTAACGTACATACTAAAGGGGGCAGCTCACACTGATAGGGGGAACGAGGACACGCATAAGAAAAAAGAAAAAAAGCCAAGATGGCCCTTGTTGAGGAAACTTCAGTGAAGGTGGCGTTGGAAACTGAAGCATCACCTGAGGTGCCTCAGGGTAAGACTGACTACCCCTTCACGGCCAGCAACAGTATCTACACCGCCATTTTGAGCAGAAACGAGGCCGTCAAAGATGCCAAACGCCTGAAGAACTTCTTGGAGTTGCGAGACAAATACGTACAAAAGAAGGTCCTGTTTGAAGACCCTCTGTTCCCAGCCAATGATTCTTCTCTTTGGTACAGTAGCAAATTTCCCATTGACTTTGAGTGGAAGCGCCCAACGGTGAGTGCCATCTGTTTTCCCACTAGTAGGGGAGAAGTACGCCTTGCCTCAAGGTTGGAACTGTACGTGTATGTTGGGGTAGGAGATGTATACATTTAGATAGTCAATTGAAGGTGCTATCAGAACATATTTATCAGGGCTAGAAAAACATATACAAATTGTCATGCTGTTAAGATGGAACTCATATTGCAATGAAGACTGAACCACTGTTTCACAAAAGGAAAAGAAATTGACAGGTTGTACTAGAGAACATAACTGTCCTTCTTGAGTAAGAAATGATTTTGTTCGATGGGTCCCTGGTTCGAGCCCAAGTCGGGCCAAGGATGGGACCTACTCTGTTACACCTACCAGCCCAGCTCTTGATGAAGTGTGTCAGACTAAAAAACATATTAGGGCTGAAGGCTGCAGACAAGTAGATTAACAAAAACAGCAACCCATTTGTGGTAAGGTATTATCCCTCAGCCTAAGATCAAATCTCTCTTCATTAGCTGCAAAAACATTGTTGTGACATCACTTCCTGGTAAATAACCTGGGGGAACGCGAAAGAGATTCTGCTGCATGTTTATGGGCGCATAGCTGAGGATCATCAGGTTCTAGAATCACAGACAGCTGAGACTCTGCAATAGGCAGGCCTCACCACAGAACCAACAGGCATGCCACGAGGCTGACAGCGAGAGATCAGAGGTAGATCTGGGATATCATAGTCAACCAATAATCAGCCTTGTCAGGCAGTGTGCCGTTACAAGACTCTCTGACTGGCAAAACCTGTGTATTCTAGACTTTGCAGTCTTGGTATTCATTTAAGTCAACCGTATGTGAATCTTATGTTGCAGTTGTCAGCGGGTTCTCATTCCAAGATGAAAATAATGATAGGGTAGCACTTTACCTCAAAGCCTGCAAGTGTAATGCATTATAATGCATAACACCTGTCATAAGCATGCACAACCCCATGTCTTATTATCATCTTTTAATGATCCTGACTAAATAAAATAACAGCCATTTTGAGTCAGTTGAACGTTTCATTCATAGAGAGACATAACATATTATAAACCTCATAAGAAGCCTTATAATAAGACATTGTGAAGGCTCATACATGGGTGTGTTTGCATTTCTGTGTAACACATTAGTCATTTAGCAAAAGCTCTAATCGGGAGTGACTCATATTAGTGCATAAAATTGCTTAAGCCCAAAGTTGGTGTTACTCAGATGTTTTCCAGTCATGGAATGTCACAGGACTAATGGAGTCTTACTGACTTGCAGTCATGATAGCTTGACGTCAATGTGACCAAGTTCCAGCTAAAGCAAAAGGGTCAACATTATCCAAGGTCTAAATCAGGGGTATGAGGTTAGCCTTCTTGTGAACCCAAGGGGCACCTCATGTGATGAGGAAGGAGCCAAAGAGGGGTTTACTGCTGGAGTGAACAGGCTGACCCAACATACTATCCACCATAACTCAGATCTTTACTACAGGATATTGAAAACTTGGTCAAAGGCCCAGATTTACTAAGCCTTTGCATCAGATGCAATCTTTGCACCTGCCTCATTCAGGCATTTAACACCTTTATTTCATTCTGGGATAGTCACTTCATAAAGTGTCCTAAGGTAAGGAATGCTTTTTTTTGGATTATCAAGACCGTCATTTGAGCACCATATTCTCTTTTTGTTCAAGCTGGTCTGAAGTGTGTTTTGGTACGCTTTCGTCCCATGTGTAAAAAACTATACCACACCATGTCAACCATACATACCCATTCATTACCATGCCTTGAGACGTTAAAAGACATGTCTTCAAAATGTATCTTAAAGGAGCAATCTGAAGTTGCTACATACATTTTTTTGACTAATAAATTAATAATATATACCCACTGATTCTTGAAGAATATAACTTATAAATGCCTCATGAGCTTAGTTCAACTTTCTTAAGCTTGTTTTACTCCAATGTTTAGTAAAATGTGAACAATGTATAGCCTCAAAACATGGTTAAAACTATCATTTTGATATCTTGGCTGGTCAGTCCTATCTCTGTCCATGAATTTGAGATCGGTTACATTTCTCCAGGTCCATCCTTCAGCTTTTTACCAAAACAGAGGCGGGGTGTGGACTTTGTTATTGTTTTCAACTGCTGATTGCACATTTAGATGTCTTGAAAAATGGCTATGTCTCAAACTGTCTCAATACATCTTAATTTTATGTCTCAAGATGTCTTGAGACATCTTTCGATGAAGGTGGTATGTACCAACAGTATATCCAAACTACTTTTCCAGATGGTGGATATTTTTTGAACTACCATACTGTATATTATATATAACCATCCCAGGGAGCTCCGTAATTTGGCCTTGATCATGTTGCAGAACAATTTTGATGAACTTGCCATTGGGTCAAAACTATACATTCCTAAATCCACCAGGAGTGCAACCATTTTAAGCCCAAGTGAGGTCGGCAGTAAGACTGGTCTAAGAAGGTGGTGAAGCAATCGTTCTTGGCACACTTAAAGGTGTGGAGACATCATGTTGGTGCATGTGGATCGGATCCAAGTATTTGTCAATTTGCTGACTCGGCCCCTTGAGTCGTGAAACTCAAGCCCTTTTTTATAACGACCTCCTCCAATACTGCTTTAACATATGCTTCCATAAACAAATTTGACCACTATGCAGTCCTACAAACACAAAAGTATATCCACACTAATGACAGAACCTCACATTTCATTCAGGCATTATTATGTACTGTAGATGGACTTTCACTTTCTCTATCAACAAACTCTATCATCAATAATGAGATCAAGACCTGGGGTCAAATAATATTAGAAATATATTTTAGCTGTGCTTGATTGAGCTTTCTTGGTGCAATGGAACCAATGGAATAGTCCCAAAAGTTCAAACCCCACCCTTCTGGCACTCCAGGCAGGCCAAACTATTTGAACCCAGGTTGGCTCAGAACATGGTTGTAGTTCAACTTATTCCCCTCAACGTAGATTCTTTGTCCCGGTGAAGTGAGAAGTCCAGAGGTATTACCAAATACATTAACCCTTGGTGGGAAAACTCTAGAGGTCGTGACCTGTTACAGCTGCTTTTATGGCAGAGATCATAATTCACTAGATTGCAACTAGTATTCTTCAACCCAGCCAGAGAATAAGAGTAACCAACCAGACTCTGACACAACCCCAGGGGTTGAGTCCTCTCCCCAGGGGTCGAGTCCTCTCCCCAGGGGTCAAGTCCTCTCCCCAGGGGTCAAGACCTCTCCTCTTCTATCATTTCCTGTAGCCAGACTGCAACGGTGCAAATTTGTCCTATTTTTGTCATTTTGTTTTGAAGAAAAACCTGCACACTGCATTTGTCGGGTGGTATCATTTGTTTATATGCATGGTTTTTATTTTATTTTAAGTCATTATGTAATAATTGACCACACAACTGCAGTGCTTTTCCTATTTTGAATCCCGTCTTGAAATGACTGTGCAAGCAAACCTACAGTATGTTTATACTGTTAGACCTTTACATGACAGAGTTTACATCCAGTCACCAGCTATGTTTTACTATAAAACCGGATGTAAAGTTTAACACAATACCTCTTTGTGCCAGCCCTTCCCAGCTCTTTTGGCATCGTAGAAATACAGTAGAACAACTATTTCTATGTTTGGTATGAGGACCCCACTTTAAGGCCGCTATTGCATTTTGTTGTAGCACTTAAAATAGCTGTGAGCAGATGACTTGGTCTACTGTCACTGTGTTTCCCCTATGGATCTATCACTTATCACTTACGTTGTGCAAAGAGGTTTCTGGCAGGGCCTTGCATCCCTCCTTCATATTCCACTCATGAAGACATAATTGAAAAGTGAGGTTGACTCCAGTTTTGAATACATGTGTTTTGACCAATGTTTTATGCCTGTTTATCACTATAGGAGATTGTATAAAATAAACTTCTCTTAGTTGCTGTCAAAGTACACAGGCCATCTACTAATGTAGCTTGATATATTTTTAAGTCATGTTGTTATCATGGTACAGTCAAGATATTCCTCTCTCCTCTCAAGACATAGTACTATCTGATAATAGATTGAAGCTCTCACAAGATGTTCCACACCCCAGTAGAACATCACAACAACATTACTATGGCTACAGCTGTTTTTCTCTTTCTTTGTTTGGCAGGAAATCTGTGACAACCCCCAGTTCATCATAGACGGAGCCAGTAGGACAGACATCTGTCAAGGAGAGCTGGGTAAGACCACAGAAATAATGCACTGTATGACATCACTGGGTAAGACTCTTGCTGCTAAAGTATGCTCATGGTCGATGGTATGAAGCAGCAACATCTGACTAATAACATCTGCACAGTAATGTAGACAAGTAAAAGTAGACAGTGAAGATTCAGCCTTGAGTCATGCCAGACCAGGATGTGAGGAGATCAAAAGTTAGACAGGTGTTAACTAACAGCACAAATAGCATTCACTATTTAGCGGTCCCTGTTCAAACTGAAGCCATAGTATCTTGGCACAGTGAAAAGCAAAAGAGAGGGCAGACAACGTTTGAGAAGCACAGACAGCTGGGGATGCAATCAAGGAGCTCTCCTGTTAGAAGAGAGAGTGAGGATGGAAAGATGGTGTGAGAATTTAAGCCACGAGAGACGAAAAGTTACCCCCGGTAACCACACTGCTCGCTGTAAAGGACTGACACCTGCAGCAGGGTATGTGTGCGCGCGCGCGTGGTGTGTGTGCGCGCGCGGCGTGCGTGGTGTGTGAGCGCGTGTGGCATGCATGTGCGTTTGAGTGCTGTGTAACAGAAACCCCTCTCCCATAACATCTGCTAAATGCCCGCTTGAGAACGCACTGGGGCTGCCGGGTCAAGCTACACCAGTCCATGTTTTTGACACAGTTCAGAAAATAGCCATGCAAGTGGATACCCTTACATAAGCCTGTGTAAGGAGTCAGTAGTATATGGGTCCTGAAATGGGCCGAGACTACCTGAACTTGACCAATAATAAAACGCTCATTTTTCTTTCCCGAGGCTAAACGTTTCGTTGTTCCCTGCAGGTGACTGCTGGCTGCTCGCTGCTATTGCCTGTCTGACACTGAATGACAAGCTGCTGTACAGAGTTATCCCACCAGACCAGAGTTTCACAGAGAACTACGCTGGTATCTTCCATTTCCAGGTACTGTATGGTCATGGTCAATATCACCTGGGAACTATTCAATCAATCTATGTAGACTCAGGACCTACTATATCTTATTCATGTTTGCCCCCCCCCCAAAAAAAAACAACAACCCTGTACTGAATTATAAATCACTGAACCTTCAGTAGGGCACACTTAAAAAAAAAAAAAAGTGCAATGGAATACGAAAATCTGTGATCTAATTGGACAAGTTTAGGTCGAACCTCCCTGTGTCACTGTTTCCTTCTCATTTTCTTCCTACTGAACACAACCCAGCTCTCACTCCCTCTCATCACCTCCCATGCTGTCCATTGTCTCACTGTTCCCCGCAGTTCTGGCGTTATGGCGAATGGGTGGACGTTGTGGTGGATGACCGTATCCCCACCTCCAATAACCACCTGGTGTTTACCAAGTCTTTCAGGAAGAACGAGTTCTGGAGCGCTCTGCTGGAGAAGGCTTATGCCAAGTAAGTGTGAATGATGATGCCACAACACGTCTATTAATAATACACCCTGTGGAAAAGAAGGGTGCTCAACAACAACAACAACAACAACAGTCACTGTCGACCTGTATAACCTGGTTCCAATTGACCAAAGTTAATTCACACCTTTGTATTCTCCACTTAATCATGCAAGATGATGTACAATTTGCAATGGTTATTATGAAATCATAAACTGTATGGTTGTCTCCTGGTCAGGTTGCACGGTTCCTACGAGGCCCTGAAAGGTGGCAACACCCTGGAGGCCATGGAGGACTTCACTGGGGGTGTGACAGAGTTCTTTGAGATCTCAGAGGCTCCAAAAGAACTCTACAGGATCATGAAGAAAGCCCTGGAGAGAGGCTCTCTGATGGGCTGTTCCATAGACGTGAGTCAGTCTGCTCCATGCCTTCTGCCTTCTTCTGTGTGCTACTGTGAGTGACCGGGGTCTGAACAAAGGCGCCACACGACCGTGTATCTCTGTTCTGATGTTCTGTCCATCCTATCTCTCGCAGGACCTGCTGCCAAGTCACTGTGAGACTGAAACTGCAAATGGACTGGTCAGGGGCCACGCCTACTCTATCACTGCGCTAGAGGAGGTATGGTTATGGTCATGGAGCCACAGTCAAAGCTGAAGCCTCTGGTCAAACCTCTACCAAACTGTAACTTATCACTTTACATTATTAGAAAGACAAACAACCTGAATCAATGTTATTGTATTGTTGTTGACTGAATCTGTACATTGCACTCTGACAATAGCAAGAAAGAAAGAAAGAAAGAAAGAAAGAAAGAAAGAACGAAAGAACGAAAGAAAGAAAGAAAGAAAGAAAGAACGAACAACTCTATGAATATGTTACAACACAGTATCTACTAATATGAGGTGCGGGCCAAACTAAATTATCTTTCGCTGCTGACCAAGGGTATCTTTCTTAGTGTGACAAGCTTAAGGTTACCAAGGATACCAAGATTCGCCTAGTTCAAATGCGGAACCCCTGGGGGATGGTGCTATGGAAAGGGCCATGGAATGCAAAGTGAGTGCAGACATTCTAAAGCCTAGAATCAATCAACCAACCAATCAACCAATCAATCCTTCAATCAATAAACAATCAATCATTTTTATTCTTCCAGGGAGAAACTGGTTGTGCAGCAAGAGAAACATAAAATACATAACATAACAACACAGCCTACATGTAACAAGGTGACTTTGGTTATTTTCTCTCCACAGGTCCAAAGAATGGTCCACCATCTCCAGCTCAGACAAGGCCAGGCTGAAGAAGAAGACGGTTGAGACGAGCGAGACTTGGTGAGCTGAACGAAGCCCTCTGATAAATGTCAATGTCTCAGACATTAGGGCTGGGCACTGTAACAAAGGATTTCTGTGCAAATGGATAAACAACAATCTATTGTACTCTATTCTATTCTACTCTATGTTCCTTATAGGATATCCTTTGAGGACTTCAAAAAGAACTTCACCAAGCTGGAGATCTGTAACCTGACCCCTGACGCACTGCTAGACGACAAGTCCCATAGGTGGACTGTGGCGGTCAACGAGGGCCGCTGGGTACGAGGCAGCTCCGCCGGAGGCTGCAGGAACTTCCCAGGTACAAGGTTGACTTTGGGCTGTAAAAAATAGTGTTTGAACTATACTGATTTGTAGTTGTGCACATCATGGTTATGATGCCTGCTTCATTCTGCTTTAACTACACACTTTCTCAGCTGCTTGGTAGCCAAAAGTAGTACATAGTAAGAATGAAGACGTTGACCCCCACTGACCACGTCTCCTATCTGATGTCCCACAGACACGTTCTGGACCAACCCGCAGTACCGCATGCGTCTGTACGAGGAGGACGACGACCCCGACGACCCCGAGCATGTGGCATGCACCGTCATGGTGGCCCTGATGCAAAAGGGCCGGAGGAAAGACCGCAACAAGGGTGCCAAGCTCTACACCATCGGGTTCTCCATCTACGAGGTGGGATATACCTCCTGATAAACCAAACCACAATCACAGGACATAACTGGAGGTATTCTTGATCACCTAACCAGGATAAATGCTCAGATGTTCTTCTGGGTTGTGACCAGTCGGTATAAAACAAGATACACATTTTCGAAACTGAGTGAAAGGGGGAGATACTACTGAAGAAACAGTCACATTTAGTTACCATTTCAAAACGTGTTGCTACGGTGCGCCCTACTGGTTAGGAAAAACTCCTAGCCCTAGCATTTAAAATAAAATCAGTCATATATTAATCTTGGTTAACCCAGAATTAAAATTGTGCATAATTTGGTCAGATGCTCAATTAGGTTCTGGAGGGAAGCGTGTTAAAAATTGAGATTTCTGGTTTGCGATGTCTCCACCCTCGCAAAAGGAAACTCTCAGCCAAAGCTGATAATTTATTGGCAGGACATCCAAATTGTCACGGTTCAGACAGACGACCAGAGGACCACAATTGCGTCACACCAGAAAGTTTATTAAACTTAAGGGAAAAGGGAAGTAGGGAGTGAATGAAGGCTCCAGGGGTAACAGGGGTCCCGTCCAATGCGCTGGGTCTGTGCCCCCCCCAGTGGCAGCGATGCGTCCTATGAAGCCGGTGGTGGGTGGTCCAGAAGTCCTGGGGGGGGGAGACACAGACACAACAGGGCGGAATGAAACCAGGCAGCAGTACAGTTCAAGGGAAATCCAAAATACGTAGTAGCAAGGCAGAAGGCTGGTCAGAGTTACCGGGATTGAAGAGTAGTCAGGAGTCGTAATGGCAGAAGCAGGTCTGGATCTCCTGAGGCAGAAGAGTATCCAAAAAACAGGCAGGTCCGGGGTCACAAAACAAGGGTGAGCCAGAAGCGCGAGCAAACAGGTTCCGGGTGTGAGCTTTGCAGACGATCTGACACCGGAGAGCTGAAAGACAGGGCCTTAAATACTGGGAGAGGTAGTGGGTAATGCAGCGCAGCTGGCAGAGTAATTAGAGCAGAGCAGAGCAGGGACAGGTGGAGCTAGTTAGGCTGAGTAGAGAGAGTGGTGAGCAGAGTGGAAGAAAATAAAGGTGGTAACCCGGTGGAGTGAGAGGCCCATGACAGAACCCCCCCCCCAAGGGACGGCCCCAGAAGTCCCAAGAGCAACACCACGCCGGGCGGGAGGAGGGGAGCCGGAGGAGGGCTAGAACTCCTCCGAACGGTCCGAGTGAACGTCCTCATCCTCGGAGGAAGCCGGAGGGCCGTGGTCGGGAGATGGGACAGGTCCCGAGACAGGATCAGGCACAGGACAGGAAGCCGAGCGGGCCGGACGGTTAGGGACCCCTCTGGGGCGGCCCCTACGGATTGCAGGTTGATCAGGATGCCGTAGGTGGAAAGCGGTGATGAGAGTCCTATCCACAATCCGACTAGCTGGCACCCAGGTCCTTTCCTCAGGTCCATAGCCCTCCCAGTCAATGAGGTACTGGAGACCCCTACCCCTCCGTCTGGACCGAAGCAGGCGGCGGACGGTGTAAACCAGACCACCATCGACGAGCCGTGGAGGAGGAGGACCAGGCGCAGCAGGGACCAGCGGACTCTCATGGATGGGCTTAATCTTAGACACATGGAAAGTGGGGTGCACCCTCAGGGAATTAGGCAGTTGGAGCCGGACAGCAGTTGGGCTAATCACTCTTATGATAGGGAATGGGCCAATGAACCGAGGTGCCAGCTTCTGCGACTCCACCCTGAGTGGCAGGTTCTTCGATGACAACCACACCCTTTGACCAACATGGTAGGTGGGAGCAGGAATTCTCCGACGGTTGGCCCCGGTAGTGTAGCTGGCAACGGATCTGAGGAGTGTGGCTCGGGCTTGTGACCAGGTGCGGCGACATCGACGGGCAAAAGCAAGTGCAGATGGGCAAGTAACCTCCTCTTCCTGGCTGGCAAATAGAGGAGGCTGGTATCCATAAACACATTGGAAAGGGGACATACCGATGGCAGAGCAGGTCAGAGAATTGTGTGCGTACTCCACCCATGTCAATTGCTGCGACCAGGAGTGGGGGTTGCGTGAAGTCATGCATCGCAGTGCCTTCTCGAGCTCCTGATTAGCCCGCTCTGACTGCCCATTGGATTGGGGATGGAATCCGGAAGTCAGACTGACTGTGGCTCCCAGCAGGTGACAGAACTCCTTCCAAAAAGCGGAGGAGAATTGTGGACCACGGTCAGAAACTACATCCTTTGGCAGTCCGTGGATCCGGAAGACGTGTTCCAGGACCACCTGGGCGGTCTCCTTGGCGGTTGGGAGCTTGGGGAGGGGAATGAAGTGTGCCATCTTGCTGAAACGGTCAACGATGGTGAGAATGACGGTCATGCCACTTGAAGGGGGCAGCCCCGTGACAAAGTCAAGGGCGATGTGAGACCAGGGACGTCTGGGCACAGGCAGGGGCTGCAGCAATCCGGCTGGGGGCTGGCAGGACGACTTGTGTTGGTTGCAGATGGGGCAGGCTTGGACGAATTCCCGTACATCCTTCCTCAGAGAGGGCCACCAGAACCTCTGGGCGAGCAGGTTGTAAGTGCGGGTGGAGCCAGGGTGACAAGCTAGGCGGGAGTCATGTCCCCACTGAACGACCTGGGACCTCAGGTCTTCGGGGACAAAAAGGCGGTCAGCTGGGCAAGTGCTGGGACCTGGCTGGTTACGGAGAGCCTCCAGCACCTGTTCCTCAACAGCCCAGGTCAGAGCTGCAACGATGCAGGGACTTGGCAGAATCGACACAGGGTCCTTGGAGGGGGTGTCATCCTTCTGGAATTGACGGGAGAGGGCGTCTGGCTTGGTGTTGCGTGATCCAGGCCGGTATGACAGAGTGAAATTAAACCTGGTGAAGAACAGGGCCCAGCGGGACTGCCTGGAGTTCAACCGTTTGGCCGTGCGGATGTACTCCAAGTTCTTATGATCGGTCCAAACGAGAAATGGAATGGTGGACCCCTCCAGCCAGTGACGCCACTCCTCCAAGGCAAGCTTCACAGCCAGCAGCTCACGGTTCCCTATGTCGTAATTGCACTCAGAGGGGGACAACCGACGTGAGAAAAAGGCACAGGGATGGAGCTTCCTATCCTCCGCAGCCCACTGAGAAATCACAGCACCAACTCCCACATCCGAGGCGTCCACCTCCACAATGAATTGCCGGTCCACATCAGGCATCTGGAGGATGGGAGCGGAGGTGAACCTCACCTTGAGGGTACTGAAGGCTTTGTCGGCTGCTGGGGTCCAGGTGAAGGGTTGCTTGGTGCTGGTTAGAGCAGTGAGAGGGGCAGCAACGGTACTGTAGTTCCGGATAAACTTCCTATAGAAGTTAGCAAACCCCAGAAACTGTTGCAGCTTCTTTCTGTTCTCCGGAACTGGCCATGAAGTGACTGCTGATACTTTGGCAGGGTCCATTTGGATACTTCCCTCTGCCACTATGTACCCCAGGAAGGCCACTGTCTTGACGTGAAACTCACATTTCTCTGCCTTGGCGTAGAGGGAATTCTCCAGAAGACGATGAAGGACTTGCTGGACATGGCGGGTGTGTTCAGACAGGTTTCTGGAGTAGATTAAGATGTCATCCAGGTAAACGAAGACAAACTTGTTTAACATGTCCCGCAGTACATCATTCACTAGAGCCTGGAACACAGCAGGAGCATTGGTGAGGCCAAAAGGCATAACCAGATACTCGTAGTGGCCTGTTGGTGTATTGAATGCGGTTTTCCATTCATCTCCCTCCCGGATCCGCACTAGGTGGTAAGCGTTTCTGAGATCCAACTTGGTAAAAACAGTGGCTCCCTGGAGCAACTCAAAAGCAGAGGTGAGCAGAGGCAGAGGGTAACGGTTTTTCACTGTGATGTCGTTGAGTCCCCTGTAGTCGATGCAGGGGCGAAGAGATCCGTCCTTCTTCCCCACAAAGAAGAAGCCAGCACCAGCAGGAGATGAAGATGAACGGATTAATCCTGTGGACAGAGAGCCATTGATGTAGTCCTCCATGGACTTTCTTTCAGGAGCAGACAACGAATAAAGACGACCCTTTGGAGGAGCTGTTCCAGGGAGGAGGTCGATGGCACAGTCGTACGGTCGGTGAGGGGGCAGAGATGTGGCTCTTGCTTTGTTAAACACCTCTCTGAGACCATGGTAGCATTCTGGGACATTGGAGAGGTCAGGAGCGGAGTTAGTAGGTACTGGCCGAGGGGGTAGTGCGGCAGCAAGCAGGCAGGTTCGGTGGCAGTCCTCTCCCCACTCCCTGATCACCCCGGTCACCCAGTCGAGCTGAGGATTGTGCCGGCGGAGCCATGGGTAACCCAGGATGAGGGGTTGGCCTGGAGAGGGGAGCAGGTGAAACTGGATAGTTTCTTGATGGTTTCCGGACAGACCCATCGAGACCGGGGCCGTGACATGAGTGACCGATCCGAGTAAGTGTCCGTCCAGTGCCCGGGCAGGAATAGGAGGTGTCAAACGGAGGTTCTCCAGTCCCAGTTGGCGTGCCAGCTTGATGTCCATTATGTTGGCTTCGGCGCCAGAATCCACCAGAGCAGCCAGGGTGTGAGTTGAGTCAGAGAGGCGGAGGTGAACTTGCAGCAGGGGTTTGCGGTCGGAGGACTGGATGGTCATTGAACTCAACCGGACTCCCCCTATGCCCGGTGAGCTTCGGCCCTTTAAAGGGCAGGTTACCACACGATGTCCATCACCTCCACAATAGAGGCAGAGGTTTGAGGTGAAGCGGCGCTGGCGCTCTGCAGGAGTGAGGGAGGCTCGCCCAATCTCCATAGGCTCAGACTGATCAAGCTGACCTGGGTGAGTGGCAGTAGATGACAGGAGCCCAGTCGGATCTCTCCGAATGCCGGTAGTAGGTGGACCTTGGCGCCCCCTCTCACGACGACGGGTCTGTATCCTTCTGTCGATCCTGACAGTCAGTGCGATGGCTTCATCAAGAGTGGAAGGCAGTTCATGGGAGACCAACTCGTCCTTGATATAGTCAGCCAAACTATGGAAGAACGCGTCCACCAACGATGGTGTGTTCCAAGAACTTCGTCTAGCCAGGGTTCGGAAGTCGATGGAATGGTCTGCGACTGTACGTCTGCCTTGTCGAATACTGAACAGTTCACGAGACGCCTCTGCGGTGGGTGAATCCAGGTCAAACACCTTCAGCATCTCCTCAGCAAACAGGTCGAAGGTTGCACATGCGGGGGTTTGACGTTCGAACTCTGCTGTTCCCCAGAGTCGAGCTCGGCCCGTCAGGTGAGTGATGGCATACCCAACTTTAGCCCCCTCCGTGGCGAAGGTCCTTGGCTGCAAGGAGAACTGAAGTCGGCAGCTAGTCAGGAAGGGCCGGACCTGGGTTGAATCGCCGTTGAACCGCTCGGGGTTTCCAATCTTGGGTTCCGGAGCAGCGGCTGCAATGACCGGGGCAGGTAACTCGGGGGCTGGGCTGGTGGGCAGACTGGCTGGGGTAAGGTTGGTGAGGAGTTGAATGATCATGGCGAGTTGTTGTTGCTGCTGCTGGAACTGCTGCTCATGCTCATCGGTTTCCATGTCGGGGAAAGTGTGCGCTGAGTCCATAATGGTCAGATCGTACTGTCACGGTTCAGACAGACGACCAGAGGACCACAATTGCGTCACACCAGAAAGTTTATTAAACTTAAGGGAAAAGGGAAGTAGGGAGTGAATGAAGGCTCCAGGGGTAACAGGGGTCCCGTCCAATGCGCTGGGTCTGTGCCCCCCCCAGTGGCAGCGATGCGTCCTATGAAGCCGGTGGTGGGTGGTCCAGAAGTCCTGGGGGGGGGAGACACAGACACAACAGGGCGGAATGAAACCAGGCAGCAGTACAGTTCAAGGGAAATCCAAAATACGTAGTAGCAAGGCAGAAGGCTGGTCAGAGTTACCGGGATTGAAGAGTAGTCAGGAGTCGTAATGGCAGAAGCAGGTCTGGATCTCCTGAGGCAGAAGAGTATCCAAAAAACAGGCAGGTCCGGGGTCACAAAACAAGGGTGAGCCAGAAGCGCGAGCAAACAGGTTCCGGGTGTGAGCTTTGCAGACGATCTGACACCGGAGAGCTGAAAGACAGGGCCTTAAATACTGGGAGAGGTAGTGGGTAATGCAGCGCAGCTGGCAGAGTAATTAGAGCAGAGCAGAGCAGGGACAGGTGGAGCTAGTTAGGCTGAGTAGAGAGAGTGGTGAGCAGAGTGGAAGAAAATAAAGGTGGTAACCCGGTGGAGTGAGAGGCCCATGACACAAATAGGTTAAGCGCTTGATACGTTAGCCTGTTTGTCTGTCCCGTCAATAAATGATCAAATCTATACAGAAACAGAGTGCTCCCTTTTCTTTATAGTCACCCGTTGACGTGTCCTGGGGTAAGGAACGGCCCTCAGTTGAGCACCTAATTCCTTTTTTGTTCAAGCTGGTCTGGAGGGTGTTTGGGTACACTTTCATTCCATATATGAATAGGCACTGTAGTCATGGTGATACTGACTTTTCTTAGTTGTTTTTTACGTTCTTGTTCTCAGGTGCCCAAAGAGGTATGATGGCCAGGTGAAGGAGGACCTTGGTGTGATGATGTCAGAGCTGATGTCAGTAGTCACCTGACTGTGATCAAAGTGCTACTTATGTGTGTCAGTCTGCCTCTGCTTCAGAACATAAAACTAGGTGTACCTCTGTCTTAACTTGAAGCTGTGTCTTGGTGTTACTAGTGTTCAACATGCCACCTTAGCTATAAAATAGCCTACACACAACACACCAAAAATACACAAGAGATGTTCAGATAACAATACATATTATTTTAGCAGAACTGCGTCAAATAAATATGTGAAATACTTGAAAATATTCTACCCAGGTCTGCCTTAGACATTTGTTTTATTCTATTATACTGATTCAGTGATTTAAAAAATATATTTTTTATAGTATGATAAGTCAGATTCCTTTTTATAGTATGATAAGTCAGATCCCTTTTTATAGTATGATAAGTCAGATTCATTTTTATAGTATGATAAGTCAGATCCCTTTTTATATTATGATAAGTCAGATTCCTTTTTATAGTATGATTCAGTCAGTGCCAGTGCATCACCCCTCTGTCCCCCCTCTCTTTCTATCCCTCTATCCCCCTCTCTCGCTACAGATGGTTGGGAGCCAGCAGCACCTGCAGAAAGACTTCTTCCTTTACAATGCCTCCAAGGCCAAATGCAAGTCCTACATCAACCTGCGTGAGGTGAGCGAGCGATTCTGCCTGCCCCCTGGGGAGTACGTGATCATCCCTTCGACCTTTGAACCCCACGAGGAGGGAGAGTTCATCCTCAGAGTCTTCTCCGAGAAGAACAGCACCTCAGAGTGAGTGACTGGGAGGGGAGGGAGAGAGGGGCTGCTATGGTGGAGGGGTTAGGGAGTTTGTGTGTGTGTGTGTGTGTGTTTGTGTGAATGAATTTGTTTCTGTGGGTGGCCATTTGTGTGTCTGTGTGTGTGTGTGTGTGTCTGAATGTGAGAGTCTGCATGTGGGGGCATGTGTGGGTGGCATGCCAGAGTAGCATTAAAGATTAAGCCTCCATGCCAGTCAAGAGTGGCATGCCACCCACCCAAGAGTGGCAGTAAAAGTTAAGCCTCCATGCCAGTCAAGAGTGGCATGCCACCCACCCAAGAGTGGCAGTATATATTAAGCTTCCATGCCTTCGATCTTCTGCCATGGTGATGAGTAACGTCTGTCTGTTCTCTCTCAGGGAAACCGAAAACACAATTAGGTCAGACCAAATAGAGGTTAGTAAATGGACCCGCGTCTCTCTCTCCTCTCTCTCTGACCTGCCACTGGCATTAAACAAGCATGTGTGTCCATGTATGCTGATGATTCAACCATATACGCATCAGCAACCACAGCTAATTAAGTCACTGAAACCCTTAACAAAGAGTTGCAGTCTCCTTTGGAATGGGTGGCCAGTAATAAACTGGTCCTGAACATCTCTAAAACTAAGAGCATTGTATTTGGTACAAATCATTCCCTACGTTCTAGACCTCAGTTGAATCTGGTAATGAATGGTGTGGCTGTTGAACAAGTTGAGGAGACTAAATTACTTGGTGCTTTTTGACACCACACTCCACAAAACAAGTCCTGCAGGCTCTAGTTTGATCTTATCTTGATTATTGTCCAGTCATATGGTCAAGTACTGCAAAGAAGGACCTAGTTAAGCTGCAGCTGGCCCAGAACAGAGCGGCACGTCTTGCTCTTCATTGTAATCACAGGGCTAATACTAATACTATGCATGTGAGTCTTTCTGGGCTAAGAGTTGAGAAAAAACTGAATGTGTCACTTCTTGTTTTTATAAGAAACATCAATGTGTTGGAATTCCCTAAATGTTTGCATAGTCAACTTACACACAGCACTGACACACACTTACCCCACCAGACATGCCACCAGGGGTCTTTTCACAGTCCCCAGGTCCAGAACAAATTCAGGGAAATGTACAGTATTATACAGAGCCATGAGTGCATGGAACTCCCTTCCGTCTTATATAGCCCAAGTGAACAGCAAACCTGGTTTAAAAAAACAAATAAAGCAACACCTCATGGCACAACGCCTCTCCCCCATGTGACCTACTTGTTGTGTGTATATACTGACATGTATGTGTAACTGATAGATGCACACACAAACTACATGTTCATGTTTTTTAATGTATTTAAATTGTAAATGTCTGTAATGTCTTTTTTGTTTACAGTACCAGTCAAAAGTTTGGACACACCTACTCATTCAAGGGTTTTTCTTGATTTTTACTATTTTCTACATTTTAGAATAATAGTGAAGACATCAAAATGAAATAACACATATGGAATCATGTGGTAACCAAAAAAGTGTTAAACAAATTCTTCAAAGTAGCCACCCTTTGCCTTGATGACAGCTTTGCACACTCTTGTCATTCTCTCAACCAGCTTACATTTTACATTTTAGTCATTTAGCAGACGCTCTTATCCAGAGCGACTTACAGTTAGTGAGTGCATAAATGTTCATACTGCCCCCCCGTGGGAAACGAACCCACAACCCTGGCATTGCAAGCGCCATGCTCTACCAACTGAGCTACAGGGGACATCACCTGGAATGCTTTTCCAACAGTCTTGAAGGAGTTCCCACATATGCTGAGCACTTGTTGGCTGCTTTTCCTTCACTCTGCGGTCCAACTCATCCCAAAACATCTCAATTGGGTTGAGGTCAGGTGATTGTGGAGGCCACGTCATCTGATGCAGCACTCCATCACTCTCCTTCTTGGTCAAATAGCCCTTTTACAGCCTGGAGGTGTGTTGGGTCATTGTCCTGTTGAAAAACAAATTATAGTCCCACTAAGCGCAAACCAGATGGGATGGCTTATCGCTGCAGAATGCTGTGGTAGTCATGCTGGTTAAGGGTGCCTTGAATTCTAAATAAATCACAGACAGTGTCACCAGCAAAGCACCCCCACACCATCACACCTCCTCCTCCATGCTTCACAGTGGGAACCACACATGTGGAGATCATCCGTTCACCTACTCTGCGTCTCACAAAGACTCGGCAGTTAGAACCATAAATCTCAAATTTGGACTCATCAGACCAATGGACAGATTTATACCGGTCTAATGTCCATTGCTCGTTTTTCTTGGCTCAAGAAAGTCTCTTCTTCTTATTGATGTCCTTTAGTAGTGGTTTCTTTGCAGCAATTCGACCATGAAGGCCTGATTCACGCAGTCTCCTCTGAACAGTTGATGTTGAGATGTGTCTGTTACTTGAACTCTGTGAAGCATTTATTTGGGCTGCAATCTGAGGTGCAGTTAACTCTAATGAACTCTGGGTCTTCCTTTCCTGTGGCGGTCCTCATGAGAACCAGTTTCATCATAGCGCTTGATGGTTTTTGCGACTGCACTTGAAGAAACTTTCAAAGTTCTTGAAGTTTTCCAAATTGACTGACCTTCATGTCTTAAAGTAATGATGGACTGTCATTTCTCTTTGCTTATTTCAGCTGTTCTTGCCATAATATGGACTTGGTCTTTTACCAAATAGAGCTATCTTCTGTATACCCACCCTACCTTGTCACAACACAACTGATTGGCTCAAACGCATTAAGAAGGAAATAAATTCCACAAATTAACTTTTAACAAGGCACACCTGATAATTTAAATGCATTCCAGGTGACTACCTCATGAAGCTGGCTGAGAGAACGCCAAGAGTGTGCAAAGCTGTCATCAAGGCAATGGGTGGCTACTTTGAAGAATCTCATCTCAAATACATTTTGATTTGTTTAACACTTTTTTGGTTACTACATAATTCCATATGTGTTATTTCATAGTTTTGATGTCTTCACTATTATTCTACAATGTAGAAAATAGTAAAAAATAAAGAAAAACCCTGGAATGAGTAGGTGTGTCCAAACTTTTGACTGGCACTGTATGTCGGACCCCAGTAAGACTAGCTGTCGCCATTGGCGTCGGCTAATGGGGATCCTAATAAATAAAATAAAATAAAAATCAACCTGTTGTCCATATGCACCTGTTCATGTCTGTATGTCTGCGTCTTTGTCCTCCACCTACCAAAAATACATCACTCAAACTTGAATGAAAAATATAGTCCCACCACTGACAATCTCTGTCTGTGTCTCTCGCTCTCTTTGTCTGTCTGTCTGTCTCTCTGTCTGTCTCAATCTGTCTGTCTCTGTGTCTGTCTCTCTCTCCCTATCTCCCCCTCTCTCTTTGTCACTATTACGGAACAGGGTTTGATTGTTCATTGTTCATTTCAATGTTAACTTCTCCATTTCATTTCTATGTTTATTTTCCATTTCTGCCTCACGCCGACAGCAAGGCAAAAACAGGACAAAGAAAGGAAAGGTACTGTGTGTGCATGCATCATCATAGTCTCTTTGGTTTTAACCAAATTATGACCGAGACATTGAATATAGGATGTTTTTCACGACATCCTCTTTCACTTCTCGCTAGATTAAATAAATTACCATTGCAACCAGTGTCATTTCACATGTAGACTTGAAGCCAATTGAATATTAGCCTGGTGGTCCCTGATCTGTTCGGGCTGTGAAGCCCAACTCCTACGGCCGTTACTATACCAAACATAGGAGTTGGAGATACAGCACAAACAGATAGGGATCCAGGGTAATGGAATGTTGGTCTACGTCCAATGAGCTTACTGTCATTTTCTTCTTCTATTCTGTCTTTCACCTCTAACCCCTGTGTGTCACACGTCCCAATCCACCTTCTCCCCTTACCTCTGGTCACCCCTAACCCCCCCCACTGTCCACCCCCACCCCACCACTACAACCCCCCCACCGTCCACCCCACCACTACCACCCCCACCCCACCACCTTCCACCCCACCACTACCACCATCCACCCCACCAAAACCGTCCACCCCACCACTACCACCCCCACCCCCCCACTCCACCACCGTCCACCCCACCACTACCACCCCACCACTGTCCACCCCACGACTACCACCCCCACTCCATCACCGTCCACTCCACCACTACCACCCCTACTCCACCACCGTCCACCCCACCACTACCACCCCTACTCCACCACCGTCCACCCCAACACTACCACCCCACCACCGTCCACCCCACCACTACCACCCCCACTCCACCACCGTCCACCCCACCACTACCACCCCACCACTGTCCACCCCACAACTACTACCCCCACTCCACCACCATCCACCCCACCACTACCACCCCCACCCCACTACCGTCCACCCCACCACTACCACCCCCACTCCACCACCGTCCACCCCACCACTACCACCCCCACTCCACCACCGTCCACCCCACCACTACCACCCCCACTCCACCCCACCACTACCACCCCCAGCCCATCGTGTTTGTATCAGACAGAGCGAAGGCCAACAAGGAGATTGAGCAAGATGACATCGAGGTTGAGAAGGAGCAGAAAGAGAAAGTCAAGGTTGTTCAAAGGGGAGGGGTGTTCTCCTTTAAGAGAGGAGGGGGGCAGAGTGGAGGGGTGTTCTCCTTTAAGAGAGTAGGGGGGCAGAGGGGAGGGGTGTTCTCCTTTAAGGGAGGAGGGGGGCAGAGGGGAGGGGTGTTCTCCTTTAAGGGAGGAGGGGGGCAGAGGGGAGGGGTGTTCTCCATTAAGAGAGGAGGGGGGCAGAGGGGAGGGGTGTTCTCCTTTAAGAGAGGAGGGGTGTTCTCCTTTAAGAGAGGAGGGGGGCAGAGGGGAGGGGTGTTCTCCTCTAAGAGAGGAGGGGGGCAGAGGGGAGGGGTGTTCTCCTTTGAGAGAGGAGGGGGGCAGAGGGGAGGGGTGTTCTCCTTTGAGAGAGGAGGGGGGCAGAGGGGAGGGGTGTTCTCCTTTGAGAGAGGAGGGGGGCAGAGGGGAGGGGTGATTGTGGTGAAACCTATTGTGATGGCATGTGTTTGTCAAGGTGGCCAAGACAGGGAGGGGATTGGGGGATAAGTGTTTAAATTGGGCGGAATTTAGCAAAAATAATAAGAGTCTGGTAGCAGCAGTTGTGATGTGTGTGTAGCATGAATGTATATGTGTGTAGGTGTGTGTAGGTGTGTGTGCACGCACCCAAACCATGCCAGTCAAGTTGCACTTGACACAATTCCACCTGTAGGCATTTTACACCATGATGCGTTCTCCAATGTAACTATTAGCATAGTGTAACCTCTGACCTAACAAAATACGGGGTCAGTCATAGGACTGAAACCCAATCTACCCCAGCCCACAAAACATCTCCTGTCCTATCCTGACCAGGGAGAGACCACCAGACACCCTCACGGATCCACAATCAGCTCTAGAAGGTCAACCAATCTCCAGTAACAATGCACTTGTTCTCAGAACTGTGTATTTACATACTCATATTTGCTGTTGTTTGGTTACCATGGTTCCTCCTCCTCTGGTCGAAAGGGGTAATGAATAAACAAATGATAGACATTTAGGGCAGATTTGACTTTTGCCATTTGTCTACTGATGTCCACAATGCAATCAAAATTAGCATGGCTTTGTGTAGTGCATGTTGGGATATAACACTTTTGAAACCAGCCTGAAACCTGATAACATCATGCCTTCACTTCCATCGATCTTTCTAAAAGTTTATTTCTTTCACTTTCCCAATCAGCCAAAACCACAGCAACCGGATGAGGAGAGCGGAGAACACAAAATGTTCAGGGCCATTTACCAGCAGATTGCTGGGGAGGTGAGTGCTGGTGTGACTGGGAAAAGTGGGAGCATTGGTCAGGGTAATTGAATGTAAGTAAACCCAATGAGCATGTTGTTCATACGAATCTAATCCTCTCAGATCTTCACAAGTGCATAGGGGGTTAGAGGTAGAGGTTTGATATGGGATTGGGCCGATAAGGATAGGGTATTCTGAGAGGTCTACATGCACACAGCTCAAAGGAGATATGTCCCCTCTCTAGGACATGCAGATCTGTGCCAACGAGCTCAAGGTGGTCATGAAAAGGGTACTGGAAAAACGTGAGTGCTGTCATGATCCCTCATTTTTAATGCCGGACCCTTCCTCTTCCCTTGTGCCCACTATGTCCACCATTGGAAGATGCTGAGGGGAGGACGGCTCATAAAAATGGCTGGAACGGAGCAAATGGAATGGCATTAAAGAAATGGAAATGGAAATATATACAATTCTATGAAATGCAGTTCTTCACACCAGAGGAGGCTGGTGGGAGGACCTATGGGAGGACAGGCTTATTGTAATGGCTGGAATGGCATTAATGGAACGGTATCATACATATCAAACATGGAAACTACATAACTGGACTCCGTTCCATTAATTCCATTCCAGCCATTACAATGAGCCCGTCCCCCTATAGCTCCTCCCACCAGCCTCCACTGCTTCACACGGAAACGCCCAAGAGAGAAATATTGCCTGTGTTTCTACCCTAACTACTTCTCAGACGGACGGCACAGGAAAACTGAACCTGCAGGAGTTCAAACACCTGTGGAGTAAGATCAAAGCGTGGCAGGTAGGATCTTCCTGTCCATAACTCTCCAGAGCCTGATGGTTTAGGGGCAAATCCTAACTTCCATTTAAGTCGAATTTACTCTTAGTCTCCCGTTGCCATCACTGCTAAGTGAAATTTGGACTTAAGTGGAAGTTAGGATGAAGGCGCCTTCTGTATGGGGGAGTTTTGTTAAGAGCCCCGACGCTCAAACTGAAAATTAACATGCATCGCTTGCATTAAGGTTTTGGAAGCATAAGGACCTCATCAATAATTTTCAAAAAATAAAAGGTTAAATTGATACACACCTTGATAGGGTTAGTGTTCCCACGTGGCCATAACTCCATGTTACAGCACTTGTTTACAGAAAACAGATGGAAGACAAGAGGTGACCACCTGTGCTAATTAGCTATCTAGCATGCTCCGGACACCTGTGAGTAAGCGTAACTCGGGAAGAGTAGTGGAAGTGTAATTTTCGTCAGATGGAGGCACCCATAGCTGTATGGATCTGTAACTGCATCTTTTTTATTTGAAGGATTCTTTCTTGCTGATGAAAGATAAAGGCTGTTTGTATTGAAAGCCGTAACACAAGCAATGATTATTTACGTTTGTAAACGTTAAAACACAGCGTGGGGATTTTAGTTCACGAGGTAATCGTGGGCGAAGGTAATGGCTGAAAACTGTAGGAAGAAAGCAGAATGCCGCTTAGAGTTTGAGAGCAATAGATTCGCCCAACAGCGATCATCAGCAGATAATACACATTTTCAGCACAATATTCAAACAGTCATTCATTGAGATTGACCATCATGTGTTCACTGTGTGCAGCTGATCTTCAAGAAGTATGACAAGGACAAATCCAGCACCATCAGCAGCTTTGAGATGAGGAACGCAGTCAATGACGCAGGTGAGCTCCATGGACAAACTTGTTCAGCCCTTGCAGGGCCACGTTCAGTTGCCAAACGTTTTCTAACGTTACAGATAGAAATATCATGATTCGAGCCGACGTGATTCATTATTCTACATGTCAGAGGCATGTTTGTTCTACATATTTCTATCTGAACGTTTCAAAACGTTTCATCCTGCTGAACGTGCCTCCAGGTGAATGGACTTAGAAGTCTTCCCTGAGAGCCATGAGTTGACTAGACTCTTTTTTTTTCTTGGCGCAGTACTAGTGTAAAAAGGGTATTATGGACCTCCTATAAAATGGTCCACGCACACAAACAGTCAGGAGGTTGAAAAGATTTGACATGGGCCCTCAAATCCTCTAAAAGTTCTACAGCTGCACAATTGAAAGCATCTTGACTGGCTATATCACTGCTTGGTATGGCAACTGTACCGCCCTTGATCACATGGCGCTACAGAGGATGGTGCAGACAGTCCAGTGCATCACTGGGGCCGAGCTCCCTGCCATCCAGGTCCTCTATACCAGGCAGTGTGAAAGGAAGGCCCGGAAAATTGTTAAAGACTCCAGCCACCCAAGCCATAGACTGTTCTCTCTGCTTCCGCACGGCAAGCAGTACTGGTGATTCAAGTCTGACACCAACAGGCTCCTGAACAGCTTCTATTCCCAAGCAATAAGACTGCTAAATATTGCAAAAATTCTAGCAAAATGTATAGCGCATAGAATTAAAAAGGTATTGTCGAATATTATTGATTCTAATCAGACAGGTTTTTTACATGGAAGATACATTGGAGATAATATAAGGCAAGTATTGGAAACAATAGAACACTATGGAAAATCTGGGAAACCAGGCCTGCTATTCATAGCAGACTTCGAAAAGGCATTTGATAAAGTACGACTGGGGTTTATAGATAAATGCCTGAAGCATTTCAATTTTGGAGAATCTCTTATAAAATGGGTCAAAATCATGTATAGTAACCCTAGGTGTAAAATAGTAAATAATGGCTATTTCTCAGAAAGTTTTAAACTGTCAAGAGGAGTGAAACAAGGTTGTCCACTATCGGCATATCTATAATATCAGAGGATTAGAAATCCAGGGCTTAAAAACAAAGGTGTCATTGTACACTGATGATTCATGTTTTCTTTTAAATCCACAACTAGAATCCCTCCACAGCCTCATAGAGGATCTAGATACATTTTCTAACCTCTCTGGATTACAACCGAATTATGACAAATATACAATACTACGTATTGGATCACAAAAAAATAAAAATGTTACATTACCATGTAGTTTACCAATAAAATTGTCTGATGGTGATGTGGATATACTCGGAATACATATCCCAAAGGAAATAAATGATCTCACTTCAATACATTTTAATAGAAAGTTAGCAAAAATAGATAAGATCTTGCTACCATGGAAAGGTAAATACCTGTCAATTTGTGGAAAAATCACCCTGATTAACTCTTTAGTATTATCCCAGTTTACCTATTTGCTTATGGTCTTGCCTACGCCTAGCGAACAGTTTTTTAAATTATATGAGAAAAAAAGATTCCATTTTATTTGGAACGGCAAGCCAGACAAAATTAAACGAGCCTATTTATATAATGAATATGAATTCGGAGGACAGAAATGATTAAATATTAAAGCATTAGACCTATCACTAAAAGCTTCAGTCATACAAAAGTTATACTTAAATCCGAACTGGTTCTCAAGCAAATTAGTAAGATTGTCTCACCCAATGTTCAAGAATGGCCTTTTTCCCTTTATTCAGATTACAACCACTCACTTTCAGTTATTTGAAAAGGAAATCATCTCCCAAATATCACTATTTCTAAAACAAGCCATAGAATGTTGGTTTCAATTTAATCCTCCAGAAACGACAGAACAAATAATGCAACAAATATTGTGGTTAAATTCAAATATACTAATTGACAAAAAAACTTTTATTTTTTGACAAAATGTTTAAAAAAGGTATAATCTTCGTAAATGATATCATCGGTAGGACTGGTGGAGTTATGTTGCACATGCAGCTAACAACAACATATGGAAATGTCTGCTCTACCCAAAATTACAACCAAATAATTGCAGCCTTACCGCAAAAATGGAAGAGGAAAGTGGAAGGGGGAGAAAGTAAGGAACTTGTCTGTCGGCCTTGCATTAAAGAACATAATTGGTTAAGGAAAACTGTGATAAATAAAAAAGTATATCAGTTTCATTTAAGGACCAAAGGATTGACAGCCGTCCCATATAGCTAAATACTGCTAAATGGCTAATAAAATGGCTACACGAACAATCTGCATTGACCCTTCTATTTGATGTCACTTTACCCCTATACATACACTATAAATACAAAAGTATGTGGACACCCCTTCAAATGGATTCGGCTATTTCAGCCACACCTGTTGCTGACAGGTGTATAAAATCGAGCTTTACTGTATCTTGGGCAGGAAGTCTTGATAAAACCATCCATATACAAAATAATACTTCAGACACATCAGATGATACAGTGTCCCGTCAAGCTGAATAGGCACCTTCTAAACTAAACAATCCCAGAGCCCCTCTCCTGTAATCTCGTCATTTTTTCCTGCTGCATTGACATATGTTCGGTACCTGTGACATCAACTAGCCAAAATATAAAACCTGTTGTTTAACAAATCTGTTAGGACCTTCAAAAAGTTGTTGCTGGCTTATCAGCTCAATATTCGGTACTAAAAACATTTACTTGGATCTACTTCAAATCTGGACACAGTTCCACGTAATGGAAACAGATCATTGTTTTAGATGACATGACCTTCTTACTTAAATCACCGGTGCTACCCAAACTATAGAATTGAGTAATAATAATTGGAAATGGTCAAAAAAGTATCTTATTCAATTATTCATACCTCTGTCCCAAATGTCCCACTGTGTCCCTTACAGCCTGTTTGAGTTCAGTGAGAACTACTTATTTTCCACAGGAAGCTTATCTTTAACCCAAACAACAGATGGCGGCCTCTAATTTAATATCAGTCCCAATGCTCAATCCCTCTGTTCATCATGTGACCTTGTATTGAAACATTTACTTCTTCAAATTACTAAGACACTAATATTGCCATTCACTTTGTAACTTTCACTAGTCTCCATAACCAGGACTCCCTTCCCAATAGGAAGACCTTCTCAATCACTACTGCTAATACACACGGATCACTCTAAAACACTGTTCTGCTTTCACCCCAATTGTAAGGTTCTGCTTTCACCCCTATTGTAAGGTTTAAAACAAAACAAACATGATAACTTTCTCCGTATTGGAAGGCATTGTTTTCATTTTAGTCTACCCTAACAATGTTACTCTTATAGAAATCCTATATGGATGGTGTTAAGAGATAGATGGGAGGTATTGAATAGAGTTGAAGGATGGGACTAATAACAAATAACAACAAATAATAACAAAGTTAGCTAATAATAGAGCATACTGTGTCCATAATAAGTATATAGGTTGTATGTTGGGAGCTTTTGGGAAAGAGCACAGTTAGAAAGATATGGCATATAGAAGCAAACCGGATGGACATCATGAAAATGATCGGAGAGGTTGAGAGTAGAAGAAGTTCAGGAGCAAAACAAACAAAAACAAAAAAACACCAAAAAAACAAAAATATATATATATAATTGTAAAATTAACTGTGTCCATAAGGTGTAGATAGTAAGTATAGACCGGAAGTAGAGGCCTGGGCATTGTTGTTCACTAATTTACTCCAAGTAGGGAAAGGATGGCGGGGTTGAAAAGTAATAAAGGGGAGTATATATATAAAAAAACATGGGGGATTGGAAGTGATGCAGACAATTACATTGATAGACGATACAATCTATCTGCAATATTAAGCTGATCCATCCCCACAAAAAAACAATGTTACTCTTTAATATTTACTACCAATTTCTGTTGGATATTCACTTTCTGCTTCACACTTATTAAATGTCTTATTTTGAGATTAACATGTAATGCGCCGAATTTATAAAATGCATCGGCTAATTCAGAAGGGAAGAGATCAAATTTCTGGGATCAACTTTCACTATAACTGGGCTGGCACTGTATCAGTCTCCTATAGATGGCGTGCTCTGTCCATAATAAGTCTCTACCAAGCAAGTTAAACTCTAGTAACCCATTATACATTGATACGTTGTTACTTCATCAAATCTCTAGTAACCCATTATACTCTTCGTGTTACTATCTCTAGTAACAGCATATTCGGGAATAGTACTTTCTCCTTTCATATCTCCACATACATAATAACTAAACTCAGCAAAAAAAGAAATGTCCCTTTTTCAGGACCGTGTCTTTCAAAGATAATTTGTAAAAATGCAAATAACTTCAGATCTTCATTGTAAATTATAAAAAAAAAAAAAATTATGCACTCTAACTGTAAGTTGCTCTGGATAAGAGCGTCTGCTAAATGACTAAAATGTAAAATGCAAAGGGTTTAAACACTGTTTCCCATGCTTGTTCAATTAACCATAAACAATTAATGAACATGCACCTGTGGAACGGTCGTTAAGACACTAACAGCTTACAGATGGTAGGCAATTAAGGTCACAGTTATGAAAACTTAGGGCACTAAAGAGGCCTTTCTACTGACTCTGAAAAACACCAAAAAAAAGATGCCCAGGGTCCCTGCTCATCTGCGTGAATGTGCCTTAGGCATGCTGCAAGGAGGCGTGAGGACTGCAGATGTGGCCAGGGCAATAAATTGCAATGTCCGTACTGTGAGACGCCTAAGACAGCGCTACAGGGAGACAGGACGGACAGCTGATCGTTCTCGCAGTGGCAGACCACGTGTAACAACACCTGCACAGGATCGGTACATCCGAACATCACACCTGTGGGACAGGTACAGGATGGCAACAACTGCCCAAGTTACACCAGGAACGCACAATCCCTCCATCAGTGCTCAGACTGTCCGCAATAGGCTGAGAGAGACTGGACTGATGGCTTGTAGCCCTGTTGTAAGGCAGGTCCTCACCAGACATCACTGGCAACAATGTCGCCTATGGGCACAATAAATGCAGTTGACAGTGAGAGGACGTTTCTTTTTTTTTGCTGAGTTTATATACCATCAAACTCCACTGATGAGACGTGTTATCCTCGCTATCTCTAATGAGTCATGTTACCCTCCTGCGACATGTTATCCTCGTTACTAATAAGACATGTTACCCTCCTGAGACATGTTATCCTCGTTACTAATGAGACGTGTTATCATGTGATCCTCTAATGAGACATGTTATCCTCTGAGACATGTTACCCTCGATTGGGATCCTGAGACATGTTATCCTCTACCTGTAGATCCGACTGGCAGTGGTGGACAGAGCCGTAGATTACATTATAGATTAAAAAAACTCAGCTCACACAGAATTGTTTGGGGTGTTCATTCACCTCTTTCACACCGGAGCTAGTCCCCTGACAGCTCTCACTCACTCAGTACTTAATAGCAAAATTTCAAACCTCTTATTATCCAAATTTCAATCAGCTTATTATCCACATTTCAATTATCTTGTTATACAAATGTCAATCAGCGTAATATCCACATTTCAATCAGATTAACACGTCCTTTCCACACTCACACAACTTTCACATCCACATTCACTTAGTACTATTCCCAAACACACTCGGAAATCTCCCTTATTACCCCATGTGCATCTTCAACGATTCTCTTGTTATTACTTCCTTTGCACCATATGTATCTTCAACAAGTTCTCTTGCCGCTACATCCTATACATATATAATAACACCACGTGCTATTAGTAGTGGCTGCAGACCACGTAGACACTACCTAGAGACAGCTGTCAGCGGGGCTTTCCATGGTACCGTTACTCGCCCTCGCTCTAGTCTTCTCACCATAAGACTAGTGAATAGCTTTCTCATAAGACTATGGGTACTTTTTTTTTATTGTTCAGTTTTATTATTTATTTTTATACAGATTCATTTAAATTGACTTTAAATTGAACTGGGTGAAAGTGTTGTGGTCAGATGAGACCAAAATGGAGCTCTTTGGCATCAACTCAACTCGCCGTGTTTGGAGGAGGAGGAATGCTGCCTATGACCCCAAGAACACATTTACATTACATTTTACATTTTAGTCATTTAGCAGACGCTCTTATCCAGAGCGACTTACAGTTAGTGAATACATATTTTTTTTTATACTGGCCCCCCGTGGGAACACCATCCCCACCGTCAAACATGGAGGTGGAAACATTATGCTTTGGGGGTGTTTTTCTGCTAAGGGGACACGACAACTTCACCGCATCAAAGGGACGATGGACGGGGCCATGTACCGTCAAATCTTGGGTGAGAACCTCCTTCCCTCAGCCAGGGCATTGAAAATGGGCCAACTACAAGAAACGTCTGACCTCTGTGATTGCCAACAAGTACTAAGTCATGTTTTGCATAGGGGTCAAATACTTATTTCCCTCATTAAAATGCAAATCAATTTATAACATTTTTGACATGCGTTTTTCTGGATTTTGTTGTTGTTATTCTGTCTCTCACTGTTCAAATAAACCTACCATTAAAATGATAGACTGATCATTTCTTTGTCAGTGGGCAAACGTACAAAATCAGCAGGGGATCAAATACTTTTTTCCCTCACTGTAAGTGAAGTAAAAAATACAAATAATTAAATAAAATAACAGTAGGGAGGCTATTTACAGGGGGTACCGGTACAGAGTCAATGTGGGGGCACAGGTTAGTCGAAGTAATTGAGTTAATATGTACATGTGGGTAGAGTTAGTGACTATGCATAGATAATAAACAGAGAGTAGCAGCAGCGTAAAAGGGGGGGTGGGGTGGGGGGACAATGCAAATAGTCTGGGTAGCCATGATTAGCTGTTCAGGAGTCTTATGGCTTGGGGGTAGAAGCTGTTAAGAAGCCTTTTGGACCTAGACTTGGCGCTCCGGTACCGCTTGCCGTGCGGTAGCAGAGAGAACAGTCTATGACTAGGGTGGCTGGAGTCTTTGACTATTTTTAGAGCCTTCCTCTGACACCGCCTGGTATAGAGGTCCTGGATGGCAGGAAGCTTGGCCCCAGTGATGTACTGGGCCATACGCACTGCCCTCTGTAGTGCCTTGCGGTCGGAGGCCGAGCAGTTGCCATACCAGGCAGTGATGCAACCAGTCACGATGCTCTCGATGGTGCAGCTGTATAACTTTTTGAGGATCTGAGGGGGAATAGGCTTTGTCGTGCCCTCTTCACGACTGTCTTGGTGTGTTTGGACCATGATAGTTTGTTGGTGATGTGGACACCAAGGAACATGAAGCTCTCAACCTGTTCCACTACAGCCCCGTCGATGAGAATGGGGGCGTGCCCAGTCCTCTTTTTTTTCCTGTAGTCCACAATCATCTCCTTTGTCTTGATCACGTTGAGGGAGAGGTTGTTATCCTGGCACCACACGGCCAGGTCTCTGACCTCCTCCCTATAGGCTGTCTCATCGTTGTCGGTGATCAGGCCTACCACTGTTGTGTCGTCTGCAAACTTAATGATGGTGTTGGAGTCGTGCCTGGCTATGCAGTCATGGGTGAACAGGGAGTACAGTAGGGGACTGAGCACGCACCCCTGAGGGGCCTCCGTGTTTAGGATCAGCCTGGCAGATGTTGTTACCTACCCTTACCACCTGGGGGCGGCCCGTCAGGAAGTCCAGGATCCAGTTGCAGAGGGAGGTGTTTAGTCCCAGGGTCCTTAGCTTAGTGATGAGCTTTGTGGGCACTATGGTGTTGAACGCTGAGCTGTAGTCAATGAATAGCATTCTCACGTAGGTGTTCCTCTTGTCCAGGTGGGAAAGGGCAGTGTGGAGTGCAATAGAGATTGCATCATCTGTGGATCTGTTGGGGCGGTATGCAAATTCAGTGGGTCTGGAATAATGGTGTTGATGTGAGCCATGATCAGCCTTTCAAAGCACTTCAAGTCTACAGACGTGAGTGCTACGGGTCGGTACTCATTTAGGCAGGTTATCTTAGTGTTCTTGGGCACAGGGTCTATGATGGTCTGCTTGAAACATGTTGGTATTTCAGACTCAGTCAGAGACATGTTGAAAATGTCAGTGAAGACACTTGCCAGTTGGTCAGCGCATGCTCGGAGTACGCGTCCTGGTAATCCGTCTGGTTCTGCGGCCTTGTGAATGTTGACCTGCTTAAAAGTCCCGTTAGTTCTCTTATATACTGCTTACAGAGAAGTTGTATTTGCATGGTTCATAGGGTTGGTTCCTGCATGTGTCTGGCTCCGTCTCCTATCTTAACTTATAGAACATATTCTGGGCGTTCTGCCAGATGGTTTTAAGGAGGGGGTCATGTCACCCCCCCCTCATATCTTTACCAAGCACAGGCAGGAACCAAGGATTATTTACGACACAAAATACAAAATTAACTTTTTCAAGGCTGTCTCTTCACACGAGAACATTTTCCATCACAGTTGTTCTTGACTTTTGTATTTTTTTTTGTACTACATACAGTATATTGATTATTGCATTGTTGGGAAAGAGCATGCAAGGCATTTTACTGTACTTTGCACATGAAAAAAAATCATTAAAATATCTTCCACTGTCGTTACAGCAAATCCTTCATCTTTGTATCCATTCCACTTTTTTTTCCCCTCCATCCCACTTAGGGTTCCGTCTAAACAACCAGCTGTATGACATCATCACCATGCGCTACGCTGACGAGCACCTCAACATCGACTTTGACAGCTTCATCTGCTGCTTCGTCAGGCTAGAGGGCATGTTCAGTAAGTACACACTGGTTTGATTAATGTAAATTCCACCAGAAACATCAACACACATTCATGTCTCATTGAATAAGAGTCAGAGAAAACAGAGAAAGATAGGTGGAGGTCACGTGTAGCTCAGTTGGTAGAGCATGGAGCTTGCAACGCCAGGGTTGTGGGTTCGATTCCCACGGGGGGGCCAGTATGAAAATATATGCACTCACTAACTGTAAGTTGCTCTGGATAAGAGTATCTGCTAAAATGACAAAAATGTGAATGTCACAGGAGGTTGGTGGCACCTTAATTGGGGAGGACGGACTCGTGGTAAGGGCTGGAGCGCTATTGGTGGAATGGTATCAAACACATGGTTTCCATGTGTTTATGCCATTCCATTTGCTCCATTCCGGCCATTATTATGATCCGTCCTCCCCTCAGCAGCCTCCACTGGTAGAGGTACTGTTTGATCTGTAAGGGGTCTCTTCGCAGGGACGTTCCATGCCTTTGACAGAGACGGAGACGGTATAATCAAGCTCAACGTCCTCGAGGTAAGCCCAGTAGGCCACTGTGCTACAAAGGTCACATCACGTCCCTACAAAGGGGAATTCACTCCATTAACTCGTCCTCTTCTGTTTCTTTCATCTCCTGTCCTCTCGTTACAGTGGCTCCAGTTGACCATGTATGCTTAGATCACCCAGCCATCAGATGCATTCTGCTCTCGTCTACCCACAGCCATGCTTCTACCAACATCGCCTTCCTCTACCTCAGCCAATTCCCCATGTTCTCTCTCTGACAAGACGACATTGCCATTACTCTCATTCTAGCATAGAATACAAATTATATGCAATGGTGATCTTTTCTGCAGTCATTCTGCAGAGACGATATATCTCACAACGCTGAGAGAAGTGTGTGATGTCTCAAGAAACTACATTAATACGATATAGCAGTCTTCTAAGACGCACAGCTTGGCTGGAGAAAAAGACCACCTGGAATGTGAACTTTGACTGGTGAGAGGTAGCACCTTGGCAGCACCAGCAGACAGGACAGCACTGAGGGACTTGAATGGGGAACCCTTGCTCCAGTACATTTGGCTAGTGCTTTAACCACAAGCCTTCAAGTGTTATTGCCTGTCCTTAAAGGGGAAGGTTTTAGAACGCCAGCTCACTGTAACTGTAAATAACATGTTTAGTATTGTATTGAATACATATCGTTGCTTAGCTTTACTTCCTTAAGTGTTTCCATTCCCCTTTGTCATTGGTGGAAACTACATTACAAAATCAAAGTGTTTCTGTAAGTCTCTGTGATAATATAATGTGGATACTCAGGTCTCGAGAGACAGTGATGATGCCGTTGGATTGTTTCAGAAGCATTTTTTATTTAAATTCATTCAAATCAAACTTGTACGAATGTGTCCCAGTATGGGATAAGCGTTGTCGAGTCGTCAACGCTAAACCAAATCTCTGGATGTGAGCCCAGGTTGAATTGTGTAATGAATGTTTTTGGATTCCAAACAAATAAATATGATGTAAATTAAGCATTGCCACAATTACCCAATAACTCATCTACCCAATAAGGCGGATTGGTTTTCTCCAACAGAACTGAACAACGGTTAGCTGGTCTATCATGAACAGGGCTCTAGACTAACATGTTCTACTGGTGCCACTCATTTTTTCAGTTGGTGGCACCAGCTCATGATTTGGTGGTACCAAAAAAAAGTATTCTTGCAGCGTCACACAATAGAATAGATTTTAGTAATCTTATAAAATCATTATTAAGTCATTCACAATGCTTTATTAAGAATGGTGTTTAAAATATTTTGATAAGCAACCTAATCCAGCAATTGTCATGTATTTTGGGTTGACAATTAGGATTTTTTCATTATACTTTACTGTCAAAATAGGGCTCCCAAATGTTGATTTTTTTTTTGTTCAATAGAGATGAATTTGCCTTAATCTTTATGTGCATTGAGATTATATATAGACCTAATTCAATTAGCGCTAACTCACCACCTGAGGAAGTGGAAACACAAAACACATTAGCTAGATTGCTAATTCTAAATATAACACCTACTGCTAGTAGCTAGGCATGGCTAACAGTAAATGTAATGTCCTAAGGATTTTTGCAATGGGGCCCAGTGCTCTTGCGATGGATAGGCGAGTGCCGCTTGCACAGTGTAAATGGCCAGCTAGAACAGAAACCTGCATAGTGAGCCTATATGCTTTTGAACAGTTGTATGAGTGATGGACTATTCACAATGCCCATCTCTTAAATGATAAAACATTTATTAAAAACGAACTAGTGAAAAAGACAGCCTACGTCACATTTGTGTCCATTTCCCCACTGTGTATCACAGTTGTTGATGACCAAAACTCCATATCAGTCTGGTTGGTTCTGAATAACTAAGTTCATATAACCCTCAAACTCTGGACCTCAAAGCCAGTTCCACTGTGTTTTTTCATTGTTCCCCTCCAATCAGGGACCGATTTAGACCTGGGACATCAGGTGGATGCAATTAATTGTCAGGTAGAACAGAAAACCAGCAGGCTCCAGACCTCATAGGGTAAGAGTTGAATACCCCATCACATAGCAATTCAATCAAATATTCAGAACTCCACCGTAGCGCATTTCAAGCTGCCACATGGCATATATACTATGTATTTATTTCACACCTTAAAGAAATGGGTGGTCCTTTCTAGGCTTTTAAAAAGGTCCAATATGCAGAAATCACTCCGCCATTTAATGGTTGCAAAATAATTTTAATAGTCGGCCTAATTACAGTTTGTGACAAAACAAGCAATTTTGTGTAGAGAATCATTGTACGATCTAAAACACTGAAATATCCTTTCAATATTGTACATTCAGATGTTTGAAGCTGGTGTAAAACAGAAAGTAAAAGACAAAAACTAAACTTAAGAACGGGAAGCATAGAAATAGTGCACATAGAACAGATCTAGTGCTTCTTAGACTTGCTTTCAATGAGAATGACAGATCGATAACTCACATTTCTTTGTGAATTTGGTTGGGCCGTCCCCCCCTGTTGCAGCTTACTAGTGAGCCCCTTCCATATAGACTGGAAAATGACATCTAAACAGACATGTGTGTGTTAGGAGTTGGTCACTCACATTACAGCAAATACAAAACCCTTCAAAAACCATTGTGCACATCATCCTTAAGTCTGTGCTTCTACAGTAAGCATTGGTCTCGTTGTCTTTCCACAAAGAGCACTGAAATGGGAAAAAATTGTCCTTCCCAACAGAACCAAATAAAATCTTCAGAATTTATAAAATGTGTTCCTTCTGTTGCTGTACCTGAGTGCACACGCTCAGCATATGAGGTACATACAGGTAACTACCAAAATAAAGGAAACACCCAACATAAAGTGTCTTAATAAGGCCACCAGAACAGCTTCAATGGACCTTGGCATAGATTCTACAAGTATCTGGAACTCTATTGGAGGGATGCTCCATTCTTCTACGAGAAATTCCACCATTTTGGTGTTTTGTTGATGGTGGTGGAAAATGCTGTCTCAGGCGCCGCTCCAGAATCTCCCATAAGTGTTCAATTGGGCTGAGATCTGGTGACTGAGAAACTTTAAACCCCCTATGCTCCTTTGATACTCCTCTTTCAGTCACCGAGATCTCTTCTAGCCATGGTAGCCCAAATAATGGGCAACTGGTCATTTTTATACATGGCCCTAAGCATGATGGGATGTTAACTGCTTAATTTACTCAAGAACTACACCTGTGTGGAAGCACCTGCTTTCAATATACATTGTATCCCTCATTTACTCAAGTGTTTCCTTTATTTTGGCAGTTACCTGTACATACGCCATAGATGTGTGAATGTATGAAATAGACCGTCCTTGGGCGCAATTACACAAGACTGTCCATAGTGTGTGTATAGTACGTAGTTATGTTTGACCAGCCCATGTGAACACATCAGTTACAGTGTGGTTATGCAATGATCATCTATATGCTGTGTGTGTGTGTCTGTGTGTGTGTGTGTGTGTGTGTGTGTGTGTGTGTGTATAGAGGCAAGTCCAGTATGGGCTATTTAGCCAGTGTTCCAATACAATTGCTGAAGTTAAGCCATAGCCTTGAAGAATGGTGTATGCCTGGGTTCCCCAACTGGCGGCCGCAGGTGATTTTATTTAGCCCCCCAAGTTATCTTATAAAAAAAAAAAAAAATGGAAACAAGGTTTGAAATGATTATGTTTTAGTC
Source organism: Coregonus lavaretus (assembly GCF_964263955.1). NCBI lineage: Eukaryota > Metazoa > Chordata > Actinopteri > Salmoniformes > Salmonidae > Coregonus > Coregonus lavaretus. The sequence continues at coordinate 6,222,516 of NC_140020.1, read as the reverse complement.
AAATATATTTGTTTGGGCTTCTTGCGGTCAATTTGCAGTCAACAAATTATTCGTAATTATGTTAATCCACTCAAGAAAATAAAATAATGCCGCGGCTTAATCTAGTTGATGATCCCTGGTGTAAGCCAAGGTCCATGTAAAACATGTCACACAACCTTTAGGAGTCGTACTTGTGTCCTCTTACCATAAAGGGAAGAGCAGGGGGTTAAAGGATGAACAAAGCGAGAAATTACTCTAAACAATAAAACAGTTCAGTTTATGACATTTCTATCCGCATCCTTCCTCAACGTTTGCCTACTGAATGGGGCCCGAACTCAAACTATCCAAGGGCCACTTCCCAGCTGAAGAATGAATGCCAGAATTCAACCCTAGCTCCATGTATGGAGCCATTGATTCTAATGGTGAGAGACCACAAAGTCAAAACTCAGCACCGCACATCCGCAGGAGTAAGCGCTGGAGAAACAGCATGTATTCTCTACTGTCATGTCTTCAGCTTGCTGTCCATCTCTACGTGTGTCTGCATGTGGCTAGGCAGGTCCTGTAGAGACACGGGGGAGACCAGATACTGAGACATTAACATTAATCCCCTCTCTTCCTAATATACAAACAACTCTCAAATTCTGCATTTCTGACAAGATAATAATCTATAATATAATATTAATCCATCTGTAATTCAGGTTAGCCAAGCAGCTACTAT
>NC_140020.1:6159319-6216819 GCF_964263955.1 Coregonus lavaretus | reverse complement strand
CTGTGCGTTACAGGGAAGACATCCTCCTCCCTCATGTGGTACCCTTCCTGCAGGCTCATCCTGACATGACCCTCCAGCATGTCAATGCCACCAGCCATAATGCTCGTTCTGTGCGTGATTTCCTGCAAGACTGGAATGTCAGTGTTCTGCCATGGCCAGCGAAGAGCCCGGATCTCAATCCCATTGAGCACGTCTGGGACCTGTTGGATCGGAGGGTGAGGGCTAGGGCCATTCCCCCCAGAAATGTCAGGGAACTTGCAGGTGCCTTGGTGGAAGAGTGGGGTAACATCTCACAGCAAGAACTGGCAAATCTGGTGCAGTCCATGAGGAGGAGCTGCACTGCAGTACTTAATGCAGCTGGTAGCCACACCAGATACTGACTGTTACTTTTGATTTTGACCCCCCCATTTGTTCAGGGACACATTATTCGATTTCTGTTAGTCACATGTCTGTGGAACTTGTTCAGTTTATTTCTCAGTTTTTGAATCTTGTTATGTTCATACAAATATTTACACACAAATAAACGCAGTTGACAGTGAGAGGACGTTTCTTTTTTTGCTGAGTTTGTTTGAATAAAATAAAGTACATATGCACTGAGCTTGTATGATGCTTTAAGCACACTGTTTGATTAAATAATTAAGACACACAAATTACTAAAAGAAAGAGCCCGATGGTCACACTGCGTAAAACAATTTTTACAGCAAGTGCCTGTGTCACTGGCCCACCTTGTCTCGCTCTCCTCCCTACTGCAGCAAAAAGGCACCACAGCACAAGTGTTTATTGCGCTGCAACATAATTTCAGCCATTTAGTTTCTTACTTGTTTCTGACTGAAAAGGTTGTTACTGAAATCCCTAATTTGTTTAGGAAAAACATTTCCTATTCCCTCAACCCTTGCTCTCTTTACGTGAAACATGTAAGCATCGTATGCATGTGACCAATATGGCCTGACCTATAGCCTATCATAATCACATCGATAAATTGGTGATAAAGTCCGAACACAGTAACACGTGACAGCAAAATGGATGCGGAGGACGTGAAAAATAAACTCGAAATGGGCGAATGTTTACTGGTTGCTGAGGAGGGAAAGGGGAAGTCAGATCTGTGGAAGACATTTTGACTTACTTGTGGAAACTACTGGAGATCAAGAAAAAGGAGGGTATAGGAGCAAGCGTTGCGTGATTATTATGTGTGCCAAACAGTTGCTGTTAGATTACAATATTATTATTTTTTCTGACCGTTTGGAAGTGTAAACACTAAATAAGTGTACCAGAGAGTCTGTTCTAACAAAAAAATATATATAAAGCCTTTATTACAGCAGACTAAAAACAGCTTCATGCATTCGTGATTTGCGGTTTATTTTTTGTTTAGGCTAAATATTCAAAGCTCCCTTTGGTTATTTAATTAAAAAACTAAAATGCAAGAATGTCTCGTATGGCCTACAGCTCGATGGTGGTTATACAAGGCTCCTATACAAAGTCTACTAATGATAACGACATTAATTATTATTATAATGATGATCATTATAATAATTGTAATAATAACCATAAAAATGAGATCAAGAAAAGGGTATAGGAGCGAGAGCTGCGTGCATATTATGTGTGACACAGGTGCTGTTATATTACAATATTATTTTTCTGTCTGTTTGGAACAGTGTAAACACTAAATAAAATATAATTAATACCAGTCTCCTAAAGTTTTTTTTTTAATTTTTTTTTTTAAACCTTTATTACAGCATAGCAAAGAGCCCCGTGTAGCTCAGTTGGTAGAGCATGGCGCTTGCAACGCCAGGGTTGTGGGTTCGATTCTCACAGGGGGCCAGTATGAAAAAAGAAAAAGAAATGTATGCACTCACTAACTGTAAGTCGCTCTGGATAAGAGTGTCTGCTAAATGACTAAAATGTAAATGTAAATTAAAAACAGCCGAATCTGTGAAATTGCTTTATCCGACATTTTGCCGTTGCATGAGGCTTGGTGCTCATGGAATCAGTAGACTATTTAACAAACACTCAAACAGGCAACAAAAGCAGGATCTGTCTTATTTCTGTAGATATATTGATGATTTATAAAGCCAGGCACATTTAACAGTTAGGCTATTGATTAAAGACCGAATTAAGTTGGGGTTTCCTCTCTCCTCAATTTTCTTGGACAATTAGGCTAAGGCATGGGCTGTTCCCTCGTTTCTGCTGCTGCTGCCTCCGCCGCATTGTTCTCAATCCCAATACGCTGGTTAACTTTGCTATTATGCACATAGCAACATATGGAAAGGCGCCAATTCTATGGCGCACTGAAGATTATGTTTCAGAACCGCGGGCAGCGACCGTATGAGAGAAAGCGCATTTGTTATAAAATAATATTAGATTTATTTGTGTTGCACCATTATTTTTTTTACATATTATAGTGACGTCTTAGTGATGATGCCATCCCCGTGGCCTCCGCAATGGATTAGTCCACCGAGACAGACACGAATCAGACAGGTGTCTTGTGCACCATAAAAAATTGTGAATGCTGGACTAAAGAAATCTCGGTCGACCAACAGCCTATCGACCAAACAATCAACCAGTCGACTAAATGGGGTGAGCCCTACCTATCACAGCCGTTAAACTCTGTAACTGTTTTAAAGTCACCATTGGCCTCATGGTGAAATCCCTGAGCGGTTTCCTTCCTCTCCGGTCAGGAAGGACGACTGTATCGGTGTATTGATACACCATCCAAAGTGTAATTAATAACTTCACCATGCTCAAAGGGATATTCAATGTCTGTTTTTAAATATTTTACCCATATACCAATAGGTGCCCTTCTTTGCGAGGCATTGGAAAACCTCCCTGGTCTTTGTGGTTGAATCTGTGTTTGAAGTTCACTGCTCGACTGAGGGACCTTACAGATTATATTATGAGTGTGGGTACAGAGATGAGGTAGTCATAAAAAAATAATGTTAAACACTATCATTGCACACAGTGCGAGTCCATGCAACTTATGGGGGTTGAATACTTATTGACTCAAGACATTTCAGCTTTTCATTTTTTAATTAATTGGTAAAAAAATTCTAAAAACATTATTCCACTTTGACATTATGGGGTATTGTGTGTAGGCCAGTGACAAAAAAAAATCTCAATTTAATCCATTTTAAATTCAGGCTGTAACACAACAAAAATGTGGAAAATGTCAAGGGGTGTGAATAATTTCTGAAGGCACTATGTGATGAAAGGGGTGTGGTACCTTGATGCTGTAGCAGCGGATGGTGAGGTCACTGGAGCCGGTGTAGAGACGTGCTGGCAGGCCGGGCAGAGATGACACCAGCAGGCAGTTGATCTTGTTGGTGTGGCCCTCAAACACCGCTTGGCACGCTTTGCTCTGAACACACACAGGGACAAATATACAGTATCTCAGCATCGTAAGCCTGTCTGTTTGTCAAATCAAATCAAATGTTATTTGTCACATGCGCCAAATACAACAGGTGAAATGCTTACTTACAAGCCCTTAACCAACAATGCAGTTAAGAAAAATAAGAGTTAAGAAAATATTTACTAAATAAACTAAAGTAAAAAAAAGTAACAAAATAACAATAACAAGGCTATATACAGGGGGTACCGGAGTCAATGTCCCTAATAAACTTCAAAGATCATTGCAGACATCCGAGTCCTCCTCTTTCTTTTTCTGGGATAGTGTCCTGGTAAGATGTTTTGGGGTGAAACACATCTGTAGTCAACATTGTTATCGGTGTAAAAGGGATACGTCTGTATGCTGCACATACATCCCAACATCTTAGAGACCCAGCATTAAGGCAAAACGTCGCCACACATTACTGCACCAACCCATCCCTCGTCCAACTGTGTACCTTACACAGTATATTCCACTTCAGTCTTTGTCCTATACCAGCGGTATTCAACCAGGGTCCACGGAGGTACTGAAGGTGGTCAGCAACAACAAAGAATATATATATTTTATTATAAACTGGGTGGTTCGAGCCCTGAATGCTGATTGTCTGAAAGCAGTGGTATATGAGACTGCATATCACGGGTATTATACATTTTTTATTTTTACTGTTCTAATTATGTTTGTAACCAGTTTATAATAGCAATAAGGCGTTGCGTTGTGCATAAGAACAGCCCTTAGCAATGGTATATTGGCCATATACCACACCCCCTTGTGCCTTATTATACCACGGCATTGTTGAATACTCGTTTCTGATTGGCTAGAAGGGCATTCTAGAATGAACATTAAAACTAGATATCGGGACAGTTGGAAAAGATATCGGGACACCTTGCAATCATGACGCAATATACGCCTACACATGCAGACCGTGCCTGCTACAAAGTTACAGAAAGCTAAACCAACAACCACACAAACTGAAATTGGATACATTGTAAACGCAGGTCCAACGAGGAAAAAAACGTGGCTAGCTAGCATTTATTTGTTTTTGCAGAGAATTTTTTTTGGAGCATCTGATGACCTAACGTGGTGAGTGATGAACATGAATTTTTCAGCAACTGATACTTCTGAATTCCGTTGTCATATTGGCAGGTTTGCTAGCAACAAACTATTTAGCAAGCTTCTAGCCTAGTGTTTGATATGCAATATGATCTCCTCGTAATTAACAGTCAGTGTTGACGAGTACCCTGACGAGAAGGCAAACTTTTCTAGCTATGCCAGGGAAAATTGGGCATTATCAGCTCAATGTTATGAATATATCCAAATGAATGTCAATAGAAAACAGCTACTTTTCTGTTATTCTGGCTGCCGATGTCGTGACTGTGTCAGCCATAGCTAGCTGGCTACCAGCAAGCCAGGGATAGGAACATTGCCAGCGAGAATGGCAACGGAACATAAAGAAAGAACGACTGGGTCGCATCTCTAGCAACAAAAAATATGAAAAAGTATGAATTAGCTTTAGGGCTGACCCCAATTAGTCGACTGGTCGATTGTTTGGTCGTTAGGCTGTTGGTCGACCGAGATTTTTTTAGTCGAGCAGTAACAAATATATATATATACACAGTACCAGTCAAAAGTTTGGACACACCTACTCATTCAATGGTTTTTCTTTATTTTTTACTATTTTCTACATTGTAGAATAACAGTGAAGACATCAAAACTATGAAATAACACATATGGAATCATTTAGTAACCAGAAAAGTGTTAAACAAATCAAAATATTTCATATTTGAGATTCTTCAAAGTAAATGTGTGCTTAGTATTGTTTTCTTTGGCTACTGTGGTATTAGCAGGATAAATCGCTTAAACAAACGCAATGGAATAAACTTTGCTGTTATTCTGGCTGCAGAGGTAGTGACTGTGTGGCCGTAGCTAGTTGGCTAGCTAGCAACAAGCAAGGGATAAGAACGTTATAAAGAACGAACGACTGGGTCACGTCCCTAAATATCGAACTAATCGAACCAACGACTGGCAACCAAAAGACGAAAAAGTATGAATTTGCTTATAAAAATGAAAATATCAACAACAAAAGTATTTCTACAAGTAAATGTGTGCTTTCATATTGTTTTAATTGGCAACTGTGGTATAAGCGGGTTACATGCTGACGCTCTGTACATTACCTTGGAAATAATGGACGACGCAGCGGGACGAGGCAACTTTATTTCTCAACTCCTAATATTGAGCAAATTACACTTATTTGAGCCAATTACACTCACTGGAGTACCTGACAGACTTTGAAAAAGCACTGGCGAATAGGCTACCAGTGCGGCAAGCTTTCTTGACTTGAACATCAATTTTTACCAACACATGGCAAACCATTGTTTAACCAGCTAAACAGCTGCTCTTAGTGAAAATGTGTTTCGAGTTACCTTTCTAGCTAATAAGCTATGTTAGAGTTTAGACTTCCTCCAATTATAATGTGGGTAGGTCAAAATATTGAAAAACGATCTACCAAATCCATTCATTTTAAAATGTTGATTACTTCTCCTTGCCATGATCAATCACATGATGATAAGACAAGATGTGAATTTTTGCTAACTTATAATGGGGATCCCTGGGTTGCCGGTTGCCTGGAATGGGGTCACTGGGCAAGAAGAGGTTGAAGACCCCTGTCCTATACACCTGGTATATACGCACCACTAGGCAATATGCTCGTGCTGTGTTATCTCCTGAACACGTATACAGGAGGCCCCCGTGGATCTGGAGGTCATGGACGGCACCAGTGTGGCCCTCGAAGCTCCCCAGAGACAGCTCCTGCTCCTCAGCCACGTCGGCAGACTCTGAGGGGGGAGAGATAGAGGGTCAAACCAGGAAACAGAGCCATATCACAAATACTGGTTATCTGACATAAACTCGTACACCGTGTAGACTGACTTACAAACAAACAGACATACAAAACATTCAAAGTTTATGCATAATTGCCTATCTTTCATTTCAGCCAAAAAGTGGTGGAAGTGGACAAATGAAGCAGGTAACTCACTTGGGGAACTATTTTGCTCTTTCACAGTTACAGGGGGTAACTTGCTTTTGCTGGGGAAACAGAAGCCACAGGTATTTCACATTAGGGGGGGGGGGACATTGCATTCAAAAGAGCAGGATTCTAATGCAACGATGTGGGTTGATACGCTGATAAGGGCTAAAATATAATACCTGGATACACTATAATGCCTGGATACACTGATCTTGCAATTACCAAACTAGTTTGCTTCCATTACTGTTATGGATACCTAGGTCCTTGAGATTATATTATTGTTTATTCCTGTACACACCATATGGCAAATGTCCAGTAAAGAGACTAACCCGTAGCTGGTGTCCTTTAGTTTGACGTCCTCTTTTACCTTGACTGTCTGGGTACTGCTAGAGTTCACCTCCAAACACACAGACCTAGGTGGGGTAGAAGGGGTGGAGGGGAGCTGTGCGGGAGTAGGGGTGTGGACGACGGGAACAATAGCCTCCGGCTCCTCCTCGACATCCGAGTCATCGATGGCGACGACGTCCATGTTGGATCTCAGCTGGCGCTCTTCAGTGACCGCCTCGACGTAGCAGTCGCTGTCTCCCTCGTCGCCCCCTTTCCCCCCGTCCTTCTCCTGCCCCGATACGGGGTCTTTTCGTCCCCGTGTGAGGTCGACTGAGGTGAGGGTGAGCCCCTCTTGGTCCTCCCAGTCCTCAGAGTCGCTGGTGGTGGAACTGGCGGTTGAACTCTGGTCTTGAACGTCTTCCCGCGTTGACATGGTCCTCCTGGCGGCCTCCTCCTCGCTCCGCTTCTTCTGCCTCCCACTCAGCTGCTTCTCCTGCTGCTTAGTGCTGGTGGACACTGAGGTGGAGCTACCCACCACCCTCTGCTTCTTCTGCCGCTCTGTCAGCCTCCCCCTCAGCTGCTTCTCCTGCTGCTTGGTGCTGGTGGACACTGAGGTGGAGCTACCCACCACCCTTTGCTGGCTGAGTGGTGCAAAAGCAGGTGGTGTAGTTGCAGGTAAGGTCACTGTGGTGGAAGGGGGGTTGACGGGGATGGGTATGGGTAGAGGTGTGGGAAGGTGGACAGGGGTGGTGGAGGGAGGGTTCACGAGTGTGTTGGAAATGACAGGACTGTGGGAGGGGGTGGCGCGAGACTGGCTGTTGAGAGAGACAGGCTCTTTTTTGACCGGCAGGCTCACTGAGGTGGAGGGGGTGGGGTTTAGGATGGGCATGGCAGAGGAGGTGGAGGGGTAAGCTGGGGTCAGATTGGGAAAGGAAGACAAGGGTGCCGCAGCGGTGTCTCCGGTGGGGGAGGGGATACAGAGGTTGGGCAGGGGAAGGTTTGAGGGGTGCTGGGTGGACACCATAGGCACCGTAGCGGCTGCCACCGCCCCTTGCATCCCCTGCAGGATCTCAATACGCTTGGCTCGGAGACCGTTAATCTCCGTGGTAACCTGAAACATAGACAACAAAAGTGAAACCGATGCCACACTTCATCTATTCATCCTCTATGCCAGGTTTGTTTTCAGGGTCGTGATCAGGGTCGTTCCTATGTGCATCTTAATAGAATAATCCAGGTAGAACCTCCCCGTTTCACTCGGTTTCCTTCCTTTTCGTCCCTACTGAACACAACCCAGGTAGATCTAGTGAGCGTCCCGGGCGTAGTACCTGCTGTTTGACCAGTAGGAGGCGCTGCACCTCTGTGTAGGCAACCTGCAGGGTGTTGCGGGCCTGGATTAGGGAGGTGTCCAGGGTCTGTAGGGAGCCGCTCAGCTCCTCCTCCATCAGAGACACGGCTAGCAGCTGGTCCACCTGGACATTTTCTATAGAACAAGGGATGTAAATCAGGACGCAACGACCGAACAGACACAGGGTGAATCTCAATAGTCTAATGTGGGGGTCTTTACCAGTCCCATCTCCTTCATCAGCAATAATTGGAGAACACAGGACATGTCAAAGCAATATGGTAGATTTCTACTGGGGAGTGTCTTCCCCCTACCCGGTTCAATCCTACTGTGGAGTGACTTCCCACTTCCCAGTTCAATCCTACTGTGGAGTGACTTCCCACTTCCCAGTTCAATCCTACTGTGGAGTGACTTCCCACTTCCCAGTTCATTCCTGCTGGGGAGTGTCTTCCCCTTACCCGGTTCAATCCTACTGTGGAGTGACTTCCCACTTCCCAGTTCAATCCTACTGTGGAGTGACTTCCCACTTCCCAGTTCAATCCTACTGTGGAGTGTCTTCCCCCTTCCCGGTTCAACCCTACTGGAGAGTGGCTTACCACTTCCCGGTCCTACTGGGGAGTGTCTTTCCCCTGCCCGGTTCAACCCTACTGGAGAGTGGCTTACCACTTCCCGGTCCTACTGGGGAGTGTCTTTCCCCTGCCCGGTTCTGCCCAGTTCTTTCACAGTGCAGGTAAAGGAGGGGAGACAAGGAAAAAAAGCCACGTTGGACTATTGAGATGCACTCACAGAACTGTGATCACACCGACTGACTATGGAAGTGCAAATGAGTTACAACAGTGATATGGAACATGTGGAGCAAAGAAACATTTGCCCATGTTGACATTTAGCTCTATTGCGCAAAGTTATAATTGTTGGATTCTAGCTTGAAATATACTTATTCATGTTAAAATACCAGAACTTAGTGATTACTTTACATGTATAAGAAATGTATATGTTGGGGGTCAAGGAAGGGTAAAGAGGAACTTTGTGTATGGAAAGTTACTGAGTGATATGGAAAGTTACTGGGTGAGAAAAGGGGAAGTGCAGAAAGGTAATATTCTGTTCAAATATGTTATTGTTTAATATTAATGTTCCTAAGGAGGGAGGCAAAGGGCAACAGTCTAGTTTCAGTTCTTGATAAGGCAGTCCAGTTGCTGCGGAACCTGGACCATGAGGGATGTGGAACTCAACTCGAGACAAGGTCAACAGTTGATGAGAGAAGACACTGCTTGGGGGGGCCACAGGGGCCCACCCGAAGACCATCTCACACACACACACACACTTCCACGCCCATGAGGGTCCTAAACTTAGGCCATGACAATACCAGTGAGAGGAACCTACTGTATTTCTGACTAACAACAGAGAAGGAGTGTCCATCTTAGACATGCAAGGAGATGACTCCGCCTAGTCGGAAGGTGTAAATATGTGCATATGTGTGACTTGTATGTTGTGTTTGCAGCTGAAGCACCCAGTGGGTTGAATAACCTTGGTTTGAGCTTTTTCTAGTCATCCGTTTGAGTTTTTATTCTGTTTGTTCAGAACCTAACAGTTGGCGTTGTCGGCTGGATTTTAATTTTTTATTTCACCTTTATTTAACCAGGTAAGCCAGTTGAGAACAAGTTCTCATTTACAACTGCGACCTGGCCAAGATAAAGCAAAGCAGTGCGATAAAAACAACAACACAGAGTTACATATGGGGTAAATAAAACAAAGTCAAAAATACAACAGAAAATATATATACAGTGTGTGCGAATGTAGTAAATTATGGAGGTAATGCAATAAATAGGCCATAGTGCAAAATAGTTACAATTTCGTATTAACACTGGAATGATAGATGTGCAGAAGATGATGTGCAAATAGAAATACTGGGGTGCAAATTAGCAAAATAAATAACAATATGGGGATGAGGTAGTTGGATGGGCTAATTACAGATGGGCTGTGTACAGGTGCAGTGATCGGTAAGCTGCGCTGACAACTGACGCCTAAAGTTAGTGAGGGAGATAAGAGTCTCCAGCTTCAGAGATTTTTGCAGTTCGTTCCAGTCATTGGCAGCAGAGAACTGGAAGGAATGGCGGCCAAAGGAGATGTTGGCTTTGGGGATGACCAGTGAGATATACCTGCTGGAGCGCAGACTACGGGTGGGGTGTTGCTATGGTGACCAGTGAGCTAAGATAAGACGGGGATTTGCCTAGCAGTGATTTATAGATGACCTGGAGACCAGTGGGTTTGGCGACAAATATGTAGTGAGGGCCAGCCAACAAGAGCGTACAGGTCACAAAGGTGGGTAGTATATGGGGCTTTGGGTGACAAAATGGATGGCACTGTGATAGACTACATCCAATTTGCTGAGTAGAGTGTTGGAGGCTATTTTGTAAATGACATCGCCGAAGTAAAGGATCGGTAGGATAGTCAGTTTTACGAGGGCATGTTTGGCAGCATGAGTGAAGGAGGCATGGGCAAATTAATTAATAATAATAATAATAATAATAAGCCATTTAGCAGACGCTTTTATCCAAAGCGACATACAGTCATGCGTGCATACATTATTTTTTTGTGTATGGTTGGTCCCGGGGATCGAATCCACTACCTTGGCGTTACAAGCGCTGTGCTCTACCAGCTGAGCTACAGAGGACCACAAATTGCAGCGGAGGGTGCAGAGCTGGTGGCCGGGGTAGTGGTAGCCAGGTGGAAAGCATGGCCAGCCGTAGCAAAATGCTTGTTGACATTCTCGATTATTGTAGATTTATCGGTGGTGACAGTGTTTCCTAGCCTCAGTGCAGTGGGCAGTTGGGAGGAGGTGCTCTTATTCTCCATGGACTTTACAGTGTCCCAAAACTTTTTGGAGCTAATGCTACAGGATGCAAATTTCTGTTTGAAAAATCTAGCCTTTGCTTTCCTAACTGATTGTGTATATTGGTTCCTGACTTCCCTGAAAAGTTGCATATCGCGGGGGCTGTTCGATGCTAATGCAGTAAGCCACAGGATGTTTTTGTGCTGGTCAAGGGCAGTCAAGTCTGAGGAGAACCAGGGGCTATATCTGTTCTTAGTTCTGAATTTTTTGAATGGGGCATGCTTATTTAAGATGGAGAGGAAAGCACTTTTAAAGAACAACCAGGCATCCTCTACTGACGGAATGAGGTCAATATCCATCCAGGATACCCGGGCCAGGTCAATTAGAAAGGCCTGCTTGCTAAAGTGTTTTAGGGAGCGTTTGACAGTGACGAGGGGTGGTCGTTTGACTGCGGACCCATTACGGACGCAGGCAATAAGGCAGTGATCGCTGAGATCCTGGTTGAAGACAGCAGAGGTGTATTTAGAGGGTAAATTTGTCAGGATGATATCTATGAGGGTGCCCATGTTTACAGATTTTGGGTTGTACCTGGTAGGTTCGTTGATCATTTGTGTGAGATTGAGGGCATCTAGTTTAGACTGTAGGTTGGCCGGGGTGTTAAGCATATCCCAGTTTAGGTCACCAAGCAGTACGAACTCTGAGGATAGATGGGGGGGCAAGCAATTCACATATGGTGTCCAGGGCACAACTGGGGGCTGAGGGGAGTCTGTAGCAAAGCGGCAACAGTGAGAGACTTATTTCTGGAAAGGTGGATTTTTTTTACCTCTACATCACCAGAGGAACAGAGGAGGAGTAGAATAAGGATACGGCTAAAGGCTTTAAGAACTGGTCTTCTAGTGCGTTGGGTACAGAGAAAAAAAGGGGCAGATTTCCGGGCGTTGTAGAATAGATTCAGGGCATTATGTACAGACAAGGATATGGAAGGATATGAGTACAGTGGAGGTAAACCTAAGCGTTGGGTAACGATGAAAGAGATAGCATCACTGGAGGCACCGATTGAGTCGGTCTCCGCGTGTATGGGGGGTGGGACAAAGGAGCTGTCTAAGGCAGATTGAGCTGGGCTGGGGGCTCTACAGTGAAATAGTACAATAAAAAATAACCGAAACAGCAATAAGCAAGGCATATTGACATGGGAGAGAGGCATAAAGCAATCACAGGTGTTATTCGAGAGAGCTAAGACAACAGCTGGTAATGGCGACAAAGTTTGGGCTGAGGCTAAACATAAACAGGATGCGGTACTGTATAAAGGAACAGTCCAGCAGACATCAGCTGTATAGCTGAGTTATCATAAGGTCCGGTGAACAGCAATAGGAGAGTTCGGGGGCTGCTACAGCACTGGCGAGCAAGAGGCCCGGCTTGAATGTGCTAGCGGGCCGGGGCTAGCAGATGGATCTGTCGTAACGGGAAGCCTGTTGAAACCACATCAGACGATTTCGTCGGCAAACCAGTCGTGTTGGATCGGCGGGGCTCCGTGTCAACACTAGGAGGTCCCGTCCGGTTGACAGAGGTAGATAGCCGGGAGATGGGCCTGGCTCGAGGCTAGCTCAAGGCTAACTGGTGCTTGCTAAGGGGCAATGGTAATTAGCCAACGACAACAGCCATTTGGTTGCAGCAAGCTGGTTGCGATCCGGCGCTAGGGTCCAGTGATTCCGGCAGAAAATCAGATTCTTGGATGGATTCACCACAATTTACAGTCGAATTGGAGAGTCCGAATCAGTGGAAAAGGAGCCGGCACCAAAACAAGGTAGGCACAGTCCCTTTCCTACACCTTTTACCATTCATTCTGACATCTTGGGGAGATGATAGTCGTAGGCTGAATACAAATTATAGGATACTGACCTAGAAAGCCTGATCTTATTCAGTAGTCCCATTGTATTATGACCGGATGTAGATTTATGGTATAGGGTAAGTACCGGAAGGGTAAATCCCGAACAGGGTGGTCCCTGCGGAGGGTAAGTCCCTAGGGGGTAAGTCCCGAGTGGGATGGTTCCTGTGTGCACCATAGATTGAGCTTACGGGGTAGGGTAGTTCTTAGGGAGGATAAGTCCCAGGGCCATAGGTGGTCAGCTGTGGGTGAACCTATGGTGTAAGGTAAATTCCAGGCTAGGATAAGTCCCAGTGGGTTGGTTCCCTGCCAGACCCGTAAGTGGGGTGAAAGCCCCAGCCGCGATGGCCGTGAGGCCATAAAGTGTATGTATGGGTAAATTGTGATGCTTGTGTACTAGTACGATAGGTTGTGGAGAAGTAGTCCATGTAGAAGGACAAAGGCAGGATGTGCATACGGTGGAGAACAGGAGATATCTGAGAATATCTGTGCTTAAAGATGAAACATGATCAGTGAGTGGGAATGTGGATGGCGATAGAAGGTTGCCTGTAAGTTCTGGAGGAGGGCACCCTCCATGGTTGGAAAAACGAAACGATATTAGAAAGTTGTTTGAAAGTGATGTGTGTATTAGCAGTAGTAATAATGAGAGAGGTTGGTATATGCCCGATTGGAGCGGGGAACCGTGACAGATTATGTGGAAATAGGAAGACAACTGAGTAATTTTGGTAATGTGTGTTGTCAACAACAGTGATATTTGAGGCGTGACACTGGTATGAGACATTAGGTCTCCCATATTCTCTAGTAGTAAATTGTCAGACGCGTTTTTAATACAAGGTATCAGGTCCCGTGACCAAATTATTAGGCACCTATACCATAACTACTCTCCAGGAAGTGGACTACCTAGAAAAATAGTTACAATTGCGTGTATTAGAGCCGTAGGTGAGGAAATCTAAACACCCTAGCCACCGTCGGGAGAGGTGTCGGAATAATAATTATTGAAATGGTGACCGGCGGCCCCGATCCTCCCTTTAAAGGGGGGCTAGAGGTACAAAAGTTTAACAAAGCCATAGAGGCGCTGAAAGAGGCACACGAGCAATCTACCAATTCTGCTCGAATATGGGAAAAATGTAGCACACTGGATCAGATTAACTGCTGACCATCTAATAAGGAATTCAGAGATGCTATTTTGAGTTGGCCATAAAACAAAAATCTAAAAAGCTCAATACACCAGCGTTTTGATGTTAGCGTTCTATCAACATAAAAACAAAAATGATAGAACCACAATTAGTAGATGTACTCAGCATCAAATGGACTGGGTAAGTGAGTACGTTGATAGGATGGAAGACGCGTTGCACACCCATCTGGCACTAGCAGATAATGGTAATGAAGGTGCAGTAATTTCTACCTCTGCTTTGACTGCTATTGCAGGGGTGGTGGACCAACACTCCACATGGGCAGAGATAGTTCAAGCCACACTGAGAGTGGAATCTAATTCCGCTCACTTTGCAGTGCGTGTAGTCGCGGCTACCCATATCCCAGGCACCGGTAATGGACTCAAGAGTAACAAAAACAAAACCAAGCCGAGAGGTAAATCTGACAACAAATACATTCGGCAGTGAAAAGCCACCGAACCTCGTCACCAATGCGGCGCATTTGGCTATTGGGTGAGAGACTGTACGTTGGTGCCTGAGCCCTCTACGCCGGCTCATTCCTGGCTAAGTGCGGCTGTGCAGACATTTTATTCACTGACTAGTGAGCAGCAAGCACCTCCGGAGTTGGAGGTAACGCACAGGGGTATTTGGCCTCCGTGTGGTTGTCAAAATGTATGACCAAAAATTATTACGTTCGGTGGGGTTACAGGGACAGAATCTAAAGCTATGCAATTACTACCCATGCTGTTTACAATAGTTCCAGTAACAATACCGGGCTCATTCTTTATGGTAGCTGGGGTAGAACCGATTATAACGTAGACACAAACAGAGAAGTAACAATATGGGCATATTTCAGGAAGAAGGAGGGTATCACTAAATATTTCTTAAGAAACAACTTACCGCTGTTTGACTTAACCTTTTGCTTTTTCCCACTCTGATCCACACTAGAGGCGTCTACCAAGTCACTATACTAAGACAAAGACAGAGCAAAAGAGAAGGGTGAACACTAGCCAGCACATTTGTTAATATCAATAGACTTGAAAGAAGCCTGATTGTCTAATAACTCCTCCCCTTACCGCTTTCCGCTTCTTCTTTTTCCTCTTTGTGTTCAACTCGCTCTGTTCATTGTCCACTCCTGCCTCCCTGTACTGCTCTGGTTCAGTCTTCACACATAAAGACCGAGGGGCTTGGGATGACCTGCTATCCCACAGTGCAGTGCTAGGCTGCTCCGAGCCCAGCATCCGAGCCTCTGGTGGTTGCTCTCTGATGACATCACTGGCAGGCGTTGCCTGCGGGAGAGAGGGAGTGGATAGGGCTGCAGGGGGCGGCGCTCCATCGGGGAAAGCAGACTCCCATTGGAAGCCCTCTGTTAGGGGGAGGTCCTCGTCTTCGTCCAGGGCCAGGCCCTCTGGGTCGGAGGGGGGATTCACCAGTTCAATGCCAAACCTGCAACATGAAACCATTACCTTCCAATTAGAGAGAATATCGTAGTGGGAAAAACAGATGCATGCTTCCAGAGCAACAGTCAAAAAGAGACATTTTGATCTTATCTTAGTCTTAAACTGCATCGTAAAAAAAAACCCACACATAATGGTCCAGAATAATCAAATTGCTAATCTGGACATGTTTCCTGGTCATGGACTAAAAACCAACCATTCTCAATGAAGAATATCCATTGAAAGTGTGTTTTACTCCAGGACAAGGCTTAACCTGGGTTTAGGAAACCAGTCCTAAGTGCTGCCCTCCCTCACCTGGGCATGCCTTTGACTTTGTCCTGCTTCTTCCGGTTGGCCTCCTGGTACATCTCCCTCCAGTTGACCTTCCTCTGTGACCCCGCTGAGCTGAGCAGCTTCTGCAGCGTGGGTTTGAGCCCCGCCCCGGTCCCCGTCTCCTTCTCCCCCTCGCCCTTCCGTATCCGGCGAGCGGCGTTCAGGTTAGGCTCATGGGCGCCGGGTTTGCTGATGTGTCGGGTCAAGTCCCTCTTCAGAGAGGCGGGTAGTGCCAGGGTGCTCAGTCGGGGCACAGTTGACCCTTCCTGGGGATCCGTTTGGCTGCAAACCGGACCGTATGTGTCGGAAGCCAATCCCTCACCTTTATTCGTCGGCTGTGAGTTACTGTTTTCCTCTACCTTGGGGTGTCGGGTTGATCTTCGTTGAGCTCGGTTGCCAGGGAGAGGCCACGTTTCACTTGAAGCCACAGATCTGGTAGTACTAACCTGTGGGGACTGCAGGGAGGAGGTGGTGGAGGGGAGGCTGGTGAACTGGCTGACTGCGGAACGTGGAGGTGTGGCCGCCTCTCCGCGCTTGGTCCTCTGTGTCCTTTTGGTTTGGCCCTCATCGACCTCTGCCCCCTTGCGATGGCCCCGAGTCGTGGTGAGAGTCGGGGTGACGGAAGAGGCTCTTGGGGGCTCCCTCACTCCCAGGGCTCTCCGGACCTGACGCAGCATCACAGTGACGTCCACGCTCCGTATCCGGCCAGTGTCGCTGTCACCCTGACCAGAGGGACCTGAGCTGGAGGTAGAGACGGGGGCAGGGGTACTACCAGGAAGTCCCTCCACTTGGCTGAAGATGATCGCTCCTTTTGGAGGTAGGTGATCACTAGTGAAGTCCATATCCTGGGTCTTTCTGGGGGTGGGCCCACTGGGTGCCTGCCCATAGAACTCGTAACCAAACTGGCTGGTTTTAGGCCATCTCAGCTGGCCTGGTGGTGGAGTCACAGGATTTACTCCAGCTCCCCTAAAGCTCTTATGAAATGTACTGGGCCTGCTAGCTTTGAAGCCCCTTCCTCTGTCACCAGTGTCAGATATTGGAGGATTGTCATCACTGCTAACTTGATGGGTCTGGGGCCATGTGGACTGGGTGTGTTCACTATAGGGGTGCCACGTTCCACCTGGGGGTCCCCTAAACTCTGGCCAGGGAGGCTGAGCTACACTCTGCCCCTGCGGTGTGGCTGGCTGACTGGGGGACCCCTTGAGTTTCCCGGCAAGCCTATTCTCCTTGTTTTGTACCATCTTACCACTGGGTGGCTGTGATAATGTCTTCTGCTGGGGTTTCTTCTCTATGGCCTGTTGTTTTGCTGTTTTAGATTTAGCTGCTTTTAGTTTTGCCACTTGCGGTATCCATTTCAGTGATTGTTTCTTTGGCTGCTTGGGAAATTTCCGCTTGGGAGCTTTCTGCTTTTCAGGGTCTTGCTGCGCTTCCATTTTTATAATTTGTTTCCTTTTCTTCCTCTTTGTCTTCTTCCTACATTGGAAGATAAATGGAATGAAGACAGACGGATTAAAGGATTCACCGATACGCATCGGTCCCTGTTTCAAATGTCTAAGATATGAATGTGTCGGCCCGCGGGACCGAAACCGATCCAAATGTATTATTCATCGGTCAGAACATCGATTCAAACATTACGAATCGCCGGTTCACAATTTTTGGGTTGCTCAAATTACTTTCTTTCTACCTTTGAAAATACCTCCTCTTTTGTGACAACTGTGTCCTCTCCTTCAGTGTTGAACTACGGAAGTAATTGTGTTGACAGTCATTGATCTACAAGTCATTTTGCATCAACCCCAGGCAATATCAGTAGCCTAGTCAAACTGTGCTCAGCTTCGCGCGCTGACTAACAAGGGGTAGGCCTATTCCTGATCATGCGTGTCACCTTCAGCATTCAAATGTTTGTAAAATGGCTTGCGCAATATTTTGCTTTATTAGCTGAGTGACAACCAATTTAATTTGGTAGGTTCTTTTTATCAAATGCACTGTTGAAAATTGTGTTTTACTGGAATAAAAGTAGCCTAAACTACCACCGGAAACAACTCATCTGGCTATACATATGCCCCCGTATGTATACATACATACATACATACATACATACATACATACATACATACGGGGGCGCTTACATTTTATTTTATTTTGATTGTTCAGGTTCAACATCAACAATAATTTTGGTAGTTTTGCTAGAAACAATCTGTATTTATTTTTATTTATTTAACCTTTATTTAACCAGGTAGGGCAGTTGAGAACAAGTTCTCATTTACAACTGCGACCTGGCCAAGATAAAGCAAAGCAGTACGATAAAAACAACAGAGTTACATATGGGGTAAACAAAACGTACAGTCAATAACACAGTAGAAAATCTATATACAGTGTGTGCAAATGTAGTAAGTTATAGAGGTAAGGCAATAAATAGGCCATAGTGCAAAATAATTACAATTTAGTATTAACACTGGAGTGATAGATGTGCAGAAGATGATGTGCAAATAGAGATACTGGGGTGCAAATGAGCAAAATAAATAACAATGTAAATAACAATATGGGGATGAGGTAGTTGGGTGGGCTAATTACAGATGGGCTGTGTACAGGTGCAGTGATCGGTAAGCTGCTCTGACAACTGATGCTTAAAGTTAGTGAGGGAGATAAGAGTCTCCAGTTTCAGAGATTTTTGCAGTTCGTTCAAGTCATTTGCAGCAGAGAACTGGAAGGAATGGCAGCCAAAGGGGGTGTTGGCTTTGGGGATGACCAGTGAGATACACCTGCTGGAATGCATACTACAGGTAGGTGTTGCTATGGTGACCAATGAGCTAAGATAAGGCAGGGATTTACCTAGAAGTGATTTATAGATGACCTGGAGCCAGTGGGTTAGGCGACGAATATGTAGTGAGGGCCAGCCAACGAGAGCGTACAGGTCACAATGGTGGGTAGTATATGGGGCTTTGGTAACAAAACGGATGGCACTGTGATAGACTACATCCAATTTGCTGAGTAGAGTGTTGGAAGCTATTTTGTAAATGACATCGCCGAAGTAAAGGATCGGTAGGATAGTCAGTTTTACGAGGGCATTTATAGCAGCATGAGTGAAGGAGACTTTGCGAAATAGGAAGCCGATTCTAGATTTAACTTTGGATTGGAGATGCTTAATGTGAGTCTGGAAGGAGAGTTTACGGTCTAACCAGACACCTAGGTATTTGTAGTTGTCCACATATTCAAAGTCAGACCCGCCGAGAGTAGTGATTCTAGTCGGGCGGGCGGGTGCAAGCAACGTTCAATTGAAGAGCATGCATTTAGTTTTACTAGCGTTTAAGAGCAGTTGGAGGCCACGGAAGGAGTGTTGTGTGGCATTGAAGCTCGTTTGGAGGTTTGTTAACACAGTGTCCAATGAAGGGCCAGATGTATACAAAATGGTGTCGTCTGCGTAGAGGTGGATCTGAGAGTCACCAGCAGCAAGAGCGACATCATTGATATACACAGAGAATAGAGTCGGCCCGAGAATTGAACCCTGTGGCACCCCCATAGAGACTTCCAGAGGTCCAGACAACAGGCCCTCCGATTTGACACATTGAACTCTATCTGAGAAGTAGTTGGTGAACCAGGCGAGGCAGTCATTTGAGAAACCAAGGCTATTTAGTCTGCCAATAAGAATGCGGTCATTGACAGAGTCAAAATCCTTGGCCAGGTCAATGAAGACGGCTGCACAGTACTGTCTTTTATCGATCGCGGTTATTATATCGTTTAGGACCTTGAGCGTGGCTGAGGTGCACCCATGACCAGCTCGGAAACCAGATTGCATAGCGGAGAAGGTACGGTGGGATTCGAAATGGTCGGTGATCTGTTTGTTAACTTGGCTTTCAAATACTTTCGAAAGGCAGGACAGGATGGATATAGGTCTGTAACAGTTTGGATCTAGAGTGTCACCCCCTTTGAAGAGGGGGATGACCGTGGCAGCTTTCCAATCTCTGGGGATCTCAGACGATACGAAAGAGGTTGAACAGGCTAGTAATAGGGGTTGCGACAATTTCGGCGGCTAATTTTAGAAAGAAAGGGTCCAGATTGTCTAGCCCAGCTGATTTGTAGAGGTCCAGATTTTGCAGCTCTTTCAGGACATCAGCTATCTGAATTTGGGTGAAGGAGAAGTGGGGGGGCATGGGGAAGTTGCAGCGGAGGGTGCAGAGCTGGTGGCCGGGGTAGGGGTAGCCAGGTGGAAAGCATGGCCAGCCGTAGCAAAATGCTTATTGAAATTCTCGATTATCGTAGATTTATCGGTGGTGCCAGTGTTTCCTAGCCTCAGTGCAGTGGGTAGCTGGGGAGGAGGTGCTCCTATTCTCCATGGACTTTACAGTGTCCCAAAACTTTTTGGAGCTAGTGCTACAGGATGCAAATTTCTGTTTGAAAAAGCTAGCCTTTGCTTTCCTAACTGATTGTGTATATTGGTTCCTGACTTCCCTGAAAAGTTGCATATCGCGGGGGATGTTCGATGCTAATATAGTACGCCACAGGATGTTTTTGTGCTGGTCAAGGGCAGTCAATTCTGAGGAGAACCAGGGGCTATATCTGTTCTTAGTTCTGAATTTTTTGAATGGGGCATGCTTATTTAAGATTGAGAGGAAAGCACTTTTGAAGAACATCCAGGCATCCTCTACTGACGGAATGAGGTCAATATCCATCCAGGATACCCGGGCCAGGTCAATTAGAAAGGCCTGCTCGCTGAAGTGTTTTATGGAGCGTTTGACAGTGATGAGGGGTGGTCGTTTGACCGCGGACCCATTATGGATGCAGGCAATGAGGCAGTGATCGCTGAGATCCTGGTTGAAGACAGCGGAGGTGTATTTGAGGGTAAATTAGTCAGGTGATATCTATGAGGGTGCCCATGTTTACGGATTTAGGGTTGTACCTGGTAGGTTCCTTGATAATTTGTGTGAGAGTCTAGTTTAGATTGTAGGACGGCCGGGGTGTTAAGCATATCCCAGTTTAGGTCACCAAGCAGTACGAACTCTGAGGATAGATGGGGGGCAAGCAATTCACATATGGTGTCCAGGGCACAACTGGGGGCTGAGGGGAGTCTGTAGCAAAGCGGCAACAGTGAGAGACTTATTTCTGGAAAGGTGGATTTTTAGAAGTAGAAGCTCAAACTGTTTGGGCACAGACCTGGATAGTATGATAGAGCTCTGCAGGCTATCGCTACAGTAGATTGCAATTCCGCCCCCTTTGGCAGTTCTATCTAGACGGAAAATGTTGTAGTTGGGGATGGAAATTTCTGAATTTTTGGTTGTAGAATAGATTCAGGGCATTATGTACAGACAAGAACATGGAAGGATATGAGTACAGTGGCGGTACACTATATGGTAAGTTTTTGAAATACAGGCTAAAGTTGATAATTTCATAACTAGGACAGCAGTCACTTTTGCAGTGTTGGGGAAGCTACTCTGAAAATAAAGTTTACCAAGCTACCAATTTCTTTACACTGGAAGAAGTTAAGCTACACTAAAGCTACTCTTAAGAAAAATATAGTTTACTTAAATAAAGTTACTTTGGAAAAGTAGTTCACTACATCCAAACTACTT
Organism: Coregonus lavaretus; assembly: GCF_964263955.1. Lineage (NCBI taxonomy): Eukaryota > Metazoa > Chordata > Actinopteri > Salmoniformes > Salmonidae > Coregonus > Coregonus lavaretus. Next base: position 6,195,550 of record NC_140020.1, on the reverse strand, counting down.
CCAGAGAAATTATCATATGTAAATCTGAAATGTCATAGGCAACAAATTATAAGAACAGATCACTTTGGAGTCATTTTTTTTATTTAACCTTTGTTTAACTAGGCAAGTCAGTTAAGAACAAATTCTTATTTACAATGACGGCCTACCCCAGCCAAACCTGGACGAAGGCTGGGCCAATTGTGCACCACCCTATGGGACTCCCAATCACGGCCGGATTGTGATACAGCCTGGAATCGATATGAATCATATGTTAACGGAATGTGTAATTTAGCCTATTAAACACAAAAACAATGTTTCAAGTGAGAATTTGGCAATTAATGTATTGTTTAGTGTTGTGTAGTGGCTTTGCTGGCATGCCCCATCAAGATATACATGCTAAAATATTGTATTTTACCGGAGGAAAATAGGCTGGCTACACCGAGAAAAGTACCTGAGAAAAGTAGCTCCACATCTGCCAGAGAGCTGTCTGCTGATAGAATGCCCATTAGTGAATTATTATCCGAGTTTAGAAGTGCAACTGAAGCCCAAAATTAGTCTGATGCCGTGCAGAAATGTTTTTCCTGCGCGAAAAACGCATAATTATTAGTTAACATGACCCCTAGTTTAACTTGCCATCTAAGTAAGTTACGGAATTAATAAGATGATGAGGCATCATAGTGTTAGCTTTCTGCCGTGTTTTAGAAGGCAAAGCCCTTGGGATGAGATATTTGTACAGCTGCTACTGCCATCTTGATTTCTTTGCGTTTCATCGGCTCCTCCCCCCTCTTCTCTGAGCAGAGCAGGCAGGCCCGTTGGCCTAGCAACTCCAGACATAGACAGCTGTAGACATGCTGCTGGAGAGCCAGTACTGCATGCATCAAAACTTTGTCTCTCGTTCACATTCGCTTGTAAATGTCCAAACTCACCAAAAAGCTCCTACCTACAGTTGAAGTCGGAAGTTTACATACGCTTAGGTTGGAGTCATTAAAACCCGTTTTTCAACCACTCCACAAATTTCTTGTTAACAAACTATAGATTTGGCAAGTCGGTTAGGACATCTACTTTGTGCATGACAAGTAATTTTTCAGATTATTTCACTTATAATTCACTGTATCACAATTCCAGTGGGTCAGAAGTTTACATACACCAAGTTGACTGTGCCTTTAAACAGCTTGGAAAATTCCAGAAAATGATGTCATGGCTTTAGAAGCTTCTTTGCTTGACATCATGGGAAAATCAAAAGAAACCAGCCAAGACCTCAGAAAAAAAATTGTAGACCTCCACAAGTCTGGTTCATCCTTGGGAGCAATTTCCAAACGCCTGAAGGTACCACGTTCATCTGTACAAACAATAGTACGCAAGTATAAACACCATGGGACCACGCAGCCGTCATACCGCTCAGGAAGGAGACGCGTTCTGTCTCCTAGAGATGAGCGTACTTTGGTGCGAAATGTGCAAATCAATCCCAGAACAGCAAAGGACCTTGTGAAGATGCTGGAGGAAACCGGTACAAAAGTATCTGTATCCACAGTAAAATGAGCCCTACATCGTCATGGGCGGCAGGTAGCTAAGTGGTTAAGAGCGTTGTGCCAGTAACCGAAAGAAAATGTCATAACCTGAAAGGACACTCAGCAAGGAAGAAGCCACTGCTCCAAAACCGCCATAAAAAAGCCAGACTACGGTTTGCCACTGCACATGGGGACAAAAATCGTACTTTTTGGAGAAATGTTCTCTGGCCTGATGAAACAAAAATAGAACTGTTTGGCCATAATGACTATCGTTATGTTTGGAGGAAAAGGGGAGGGGGGGGGGGGGGCTTGCAAGCCTAAGAACACCATCCCAACCGTGAAGCACGGGGGTGGCAGCATCATGCTGTGGGGGTGCTTTGCTGCAGGAGGGGCTGGTGCACTTCACAAAATAGATGGCATCATGAGGAAGGAAAATGATGTGGATATGTTGAATCAACATCTCAAGACATCAGTCAGGAAGTTAAAGCTTGGTCGCAAATGGGTCTTCCAAATGGACAATGACCTCAAGCATACTTCCAAAGTTGTGGCAAAATGGCTTAAGGACAACAAAGTCAAGGTATTGGAGTGGCCATCACAAAGCCCTGACCTCAATCCTATAGAAAAGGTGTGGGCAGAACTGAAAAAGTGTGTGTAAGCAAGGAGGCCTACAAACCTGACTCAGTTACACCAGCTCTGTCAGGAGGAATGGGCCAAAATTTACCCAACTTATTGTGGGAAGCTTGTGGAAGGCTACCCGAAACATTTCACCCAAGTTAAACAATTTAAAGGCAATGGTACCAAATACTAATTGAGTGTATGTAACTGAGTCAGGTTTGTAGGCCTCCTTGCTTACACACACTTTTTCAGTTCTGCCCACACCTTTTCTATACGATTGAGGTCAGTGCTTTGTGATGGCCACTCCAATACCTTGACGTTGTTGTCCTTAAGCCATTTTGCCACAACTTTGGAAGAATGCTTGAGGTCATTGTCCATGTAAACTGTATGTAAACTTCTGACCCACTGGGAATGTGATGAAAGAAATAAAAGCTGAAATAAATCATTTTCTCTACAATTATTCTGACATTTCACATTCTTAAAATAAAGTGGTGATCCTAACTGACCTAAGACATGGGAATTTTTTATAGGATTAAATGTCAGGAATTGTGAAAAACTGAGTTTAAATGTATTTGGCTAAGGTGTATGTAAACTTCAACTGTATATATGTATAACTTTATGAGCTGGATTGCCTGTCTTTACAATTTGTTTATTTTCGTTTGCGCTCGTTAGCATATTTAGCTAGCAGCCTCCATGGAAATGTGCTTTTACTAGTGCTAATTTTGTTAGCATTCTGGTAATAGACGCCCAATGGACTTTTTCGTCTTTTGGCGCCCCCTTGTGTACTACACTGGTAATACCATATATCCTAAATGAGAGAAGGACGGTATGATGATATGAACATCTGGATACTGCCCAACCCTATTAGCTACACCGCTACATGGCTAAAAAGTAATTAACTACTGAAAACACTACCTACTGCAAAATGTAGTTAAATTACTAGTTGAACTACATGTAGTTCACTACTCCCCAACATTGCACCTTTGCTACCCGCACTTCATGGTCCAAGCAGGAGAAGAAGAAAAGCTCAAGCCGAGTCTGTCAAAACTCCCAAACGGTCTAAACCATTCGATTATGAGACGGCAATGAAATCCAAAGTAGTGCTATATATTCTTAAGTGGGTAACAGGTGAGCTCTCGGTTTAATAGCTGGGTGCTTTGCCATACAGTGCATTCGGAAAGTATTCAGACCCCTTGACATTTTCCACATTTTGTTACGTTACAGCCTTATTCTAAAATTGATTAAATAGTATTTTTCTCCTCATCAATTTACACACAATACCCCATAATGACAAAGCAAAAATGTTTAGACATCTTTCCCTCGATCCTGACTAGTCTCCCAGTCCCTGCCGCTGAAAAACATCCCTACAGCATGATGCTGCCACCACCATGCTTCACCGTAGGGATGGTGCCAGGTTTCCTCCAGATGTGACACTAGTTGGCAACAAAATTGACCGAAATGTGCATCTCTAGTCAAATCCCTAACACACAAGCTCAGAGAGGACCAGCTCATGCGCTCTATCAGCAGCAGATTTGCATTTAGAATGGAAAATGAATGTGTTTATGCAACAAATGTTGCATCGAATCGTAATCCTATCAAATCGCATCGATTCGTTCCTGTCATCAAACCGAATCATTTTCAACTAAAAAGTATCGTTCCTGTACCTTATCCCATGTATCTAGATACAGTGAGGGAAAAAAGTATTTGATCCCTTGCTGATTTTGTACGTTTGCCCACTGACAAAGACATGATCAGTTTATAATTTTAATGGTAGGTTTATTTGAACAGTGAGAGACAGAATAACAACAAAAAAATCCAGAAAAACGCATGTCAAAAATGTTAGAAATTGATTTGCATTTTAATGAGGGAAATAAGTATTTGATCCCTCTGCAAAACATGACTTAGTACTTGGTGGCGAAACCCTTGTTGGCAATCACAGAGGTCAGACGTTTCTTGTAGTTGGCCACCAGGTTTGCACACATCTCAGGAGGGATTATGTCCCACTCCTCTTTGCAGATCTTCTCCAAGTCATTAAGGTTTTGAGGCTGATGTTTGGCAACTCGAACATTCAGCTCCCTCCACAGAATTTCTATGGGATTAAGGTCTGGAGACTGGCTAGGCCACTCCAGGACCTTAATGTGCTTCTTCTTGAGCCACTCCTTTGTTGCCTTGGCCGTGTGTTTTTGGGTCATTGTCATGCTGGAATACCCATCCACAACCCATTTTCAATGCCCTGGCTGAGGGAAGGAGGTTCTCACCCAAAATTTGACGGTACATGGCCACGTCCATCGTCCCTTTGATGCTGTGAAGTTGTCCTGTCCCCTTAGGAGAAAAACACTCCCAAAGCATAATGTTTCCACCTCCATGTTTGACGGTGGGGATGGTGTTCTTGGGGTCATAGGCAGCATTCCTCCTCCAAACCCAGCGAGTTGAGTTGATGCCAAAGAGCTCGATTTTGGTCTCATCTGACCACAACACTTCCACCCAGTTTTCATTTACATTTTACATTTTAGTCATTTAGCAGACGCTCTTATCCAGAGCGACTTACAGTTAGTGCATACATTATTTTATTTTTTTCATACCGGCCCCCCGTGGGAATCGAACCCACAACCCTGGCGTTGCAAACGCCATGCTCTACCAACTGAGCTACATCCCTGCCGGCCATTCCCTCCCCTACCCTGGACGACGCTGGGCCAATTGTGCGTCGCCCCATGGGTCTCCCGGTCGCGGCCGGCTACGACAGAGCCTGGATTCGAACCAGGATCTCTAGTGGCACAGCTAGCACTGCGATGCAGTGCCTTAGACCACTGCGCCACTCATCATTCAGATGTTCATTGGCAAACTTCAGACGGCCCTGTATATGTGCTTTCTTGAGCAGGGGGATCTTGCGGGCGCTGCAGGATTTCAGTCCTTCACGGCGTAGTGTGTTACCAATTGTTTTCTTGGTGACTATGGTCCCAGCTGCCTTGAGATCATTGACAAGATCCTCCCGTGTAGTTCTGGGCTGATTCCTCACCGTTCTCATGATCATTGCAACTCCACGAGGTAAGATCTTGCATGGAGCCCCAGGCCGAGGGAGGTTGACAGTTATTTTGTGTTTCTTCCATTTGCGAATAATCGCACCAACTTTTGTCACCTTCTCACCAAGCTGCTTGGCGATGGTCTTGTAGCCCATTCCAGCCTTGTGTAGGTCTACAATCTTGACCCTGACATCCTTGGAGAGCTCTTTGGTCTTGGCCATGGTGGAGAGTTTGGAATCTGATTGATTGATTGCTTCTGTGGACAGGTGTCTTTTATACAGGTAACAAGCTGAGATTAGGAGCACTCCCTTTAAGAGTGTGCTCCTAATCTCAGCTCGTTACCTGTATAAAAGACACCTGGGAGCCAGAAATCTTTCTGATTGAGAGGGGGTGAAATACTTATTTCCCTCATTAAAATGCAAATCAATTTATAACATTTTTGAAATGCGGTTTTCTGGATTTTGTTGTTGTTATTCTGTCTCTCACTGTTCAAATAAACCTACCATTAAAATTATAGACTGATCATTTCTTTGTCAGTGGGCAAACGTACAAAATCAGCAGGGGATCAAATACTTTTTTCCCTCACTGTACATATGGAATCGTCTTGAAAGGGAAAGATGCACATCCCCAAAAGACAGGCTTCTTTGCTAAGCAAACTCTAGAATCGCATGTGTCAATGTAGTGCATGTAGCTGCTTTATATCAAGGAAGCTGTAATAATTTTCTCAACTGGCACAACAATGAACATTTTAAAAAGTACTTTCAGGTCTCCTCTAAAATGAAAAAACAAAGTAAGCAACTTGGAACTCACTCCATCTTCTGCAGTTCTTTGTTCCTTTCCCTGACCTTGGAGAGCAGGTCTGCGTCGAGGTCTTGTTCCACAGACATGGGCTTAGTGCTCCGTGGCGGGTTCTTCATCTTGTCTCCGTGCGACTGGGTGGAGATGTGCTCGGCGTACTCTGTCAGACTCTTCGAGGACACTTTGCAGACTTTGCACCAGTGCCTACAGTTCCTGGGGAAGAGGTGGCATATTTCTCTAGTCCTGATAATGCATATTTCTCTAGTCCTGATCATGCATATCTCTCTAGCCCGGATCATGCATATTTCTCTAGTCCGGATCATGCATATTTCTCTAGTTCTGATCATGCATATTTCTCTAGTCCCGATAATGCACATTTCTCTAGTCCCGATAATGCACATTTCTCTAGTCCTGATAATGTTTATTTATGTAGTCCTCATAATGGATACTTCTCTATTCGTGATTATTTATTTATTAACTTTTATTTATTCAGGGCAGCCCAATTGAGACCAGGGTTTCATTCCCAATGGTGCCCTGAGTGCATACATGTTCTCACAACAGGAACAACTATTTATATTACAATGAAAACTGCTCATGCATATCAACTTAATATTAGGTCTAGAAATTGAGCCTAGATGGTGTGTGGTACTAACCCCCACAAAGTCTTTACACTTGAAAGCATCATTTCTCATAGGAATATTAGAATAATTATTAAGATATGTCTGCATTAAGATAGGTTATTCAGTTCACAAAAGACATGTAGGGCCAGGAATTGTAGCTCACCTGCCCTTCACATTCTCAAGCTCTCGGTGGTGTAGCATGCTCTGCATGTGCTCGTGCACGTCCTGTAGGATAGGTGAATAACATCTCTCAAGCTGAATAACATCTCTCAAGACATGAAACTTGTGAAAAAAGGCAATCAACAGCATGCCATTGGCTTCAGCCTGGAATCACTAAACCAAATCACAGTATCTATATGGACTTAGTAGCCAATATTTTGTATGGACAATTATTTTTGGTTATCGGTCTATAAAATATTGTCTAACAACACAGCAAAACTTTACAAGAGATCCAGTTGAAATGTGCTCTGTTCTGGGAAATATGGCTAAACTAATAATGATAACAAGACTGATCTTACTTTTTTCAGGTAGACCTTGCGGCATAGTATGCAATAGCAAGTCACCTCCACCTCCACCTTCACGTTGGAGGTTGGGGTCTTCTTAGTTGGGGTCATCTCTGGAAAGGGAAAATGATATGCAGCAAATTTTGAAGACAGGTTTGCAACTGTCATTAGCTATTTAGCTAGCTAACTACCTTGTTATGATTTAAAACTCCAAAGACAAGGCTTTTTACCATGTAAAATTTGCCTCGTCTTTGGAGTTATGAATCACTGCCTACCCTGCCATTTCTTACCACATAGAGCCAACAAGATAATATTTGAGTGTCTGTGTGATGGTGTGTTATGTCACTCATGACAATGAACCTATCCAATACACACTTACTTACAAACACATTCATTTAAAAACAGGCAGATAAATAAATGCATTATATTGTTAGCTAGCTAGCTTTTTTTTGAATTGTATTACTACTGTCTGTCTGTCAAGGTTTAGCTAGCTACGTTATATGTTGGCTGGCTAGCTAGCTACGTTTGCAAAATATGGCAAACACGTTTTCAAAACATTCTCAAGATACCAGGACCACATACATATTAGTTTATGAATTGTGTAGATACATACATTGCAGTGGACAAACCATACTTACCTCCTATAGTTATTTTTGTATATTATTGTATTCAGCAAATCTCACATGGCCAATTTTGTCGCCATGCTTGTGGTCCACAAAACCCCGACCGCTGCAGATCTACGTCGTCATAGTTGGCCAGAGGAGCCAATCAGATGCATCCTCCCGACCTATACCCGGAAGTTTAGGATAGCCTGTCATTGCGGAAGTAGCTTCAATGAAGAAAACGTTTTTTGTTGAGAATTGAAAGATAATAATTTACTATCGTGAGAAAACGAATCACGGTATATAGTTAGAGATACTAACCGTTTTTACTGTGTCTATTGCTGGCTTTTTGAAGAGTAGCAAAATGTGTAATGGTTGTGTGCTGAAAGAGTACCCTGACAGGGTGAGTATGTTTTAAAAATCAGACCAAAACTGAGAATCTAGTGTAAACATATTTGCAGTAGTAGTCATCTAGTATATAACTCTGTATTTTATGATAACTGCTTTTATAAATGTAACTTTGAAGAGGATCTTCTTTCTGTCAAACCTGATATGGAATATAGAATACTGTCATTAGGTAACTGACTTGCCTAGTTAAATAAAGGTTCAATAAATAAATACAAATATTTCATACATAATTGTTTGTCAACTGTAAAATACCCTCATCTCTGGTTGTCAGGGGAACACCTGTTTGGAGAATGGCTCCTACTTGATGAACTACCTGGGCTGTGCCAACTGTCACCAGAGAGACTTTGTGTTGATCAGCAACAAGGCCACAGAGGATGAGGATGGAGAGGAGATAGTCACCTATGATCGTGAGTTAATGTTGTTCCAGTGATGATTTGGGTCAAAAGTTTTTGCAACAGCAAACAAAAACAAGCATTTCTTATTGGACAATTTCAGTTAGCATATCTCAGTTTTCTTCTGTTTTGTGGCTAATGAACATGGTCCTGAGAAAGGTGTGGCTGTGCTAGAGTTGACTTTCATCTTACAAGTGGTCTTTCTTTACTACCTGGCAGATGTGTGTAAAACCTGTGACCACGTCGTAGCCAGGCATGAGTATACCTTCTCTGTAGTGGACGATTATCAGGTAAAGACGTCTCTTTTGAAGGTTAAATACTCACTGAATAACAGTGCGATAATACCCTGTTTACACTACTGAGCCAAGCCGAGCTGTACTGTGCTGGCCTGGTTACACATCAACCATAGTTGCCAGAACTAACTGTGCTGGAAAAAACTATGTAATAATAGAGAATATATCTGAGCCAGCACAGTAAGGTTCGGGTCAGCACAATGGTGTGAAAAGGGTTGAAGACTTCCATACCATTATGTGAAATTATAAAAAATGATATTGGTCCAAGGTGGGTGTCACAATGGTAAATACCTCATAACTGTATTGACTATTCCCTGTGATTTCTCTCCTGACGGTAACGTCATGGTCCTCTGTCCACTCCAGGAGTACACAATGTTGTGCATGCTGTGTGGGAAGGCGGAAGACTCCATCAGTGTGCTGCCAGATGATCCCAGGCAAACCGCCCCTCTCTTCTAGAAATCAAGAGTACAATAACAGACTGAGATGACCAGATGTAAACAATCAAGAACTGCTAGCTCAACATGGACCAGAAGTCCCATGAAAGAGATAGACTATTAGCATTCTAGAAAATAGAGCAGGTATTCTAGAACACATACCACATCTCAAACCCAGGGCCATATAGCCATGCATCTCTATATGGCTCTGCCCAGACATAACATTTCACTTATAGAACACAGAACTTGTCTAAGATGGCAAGTCCTAAATTCAGCACATTGAAGAAATAATACCAGTCTTCTTTAACATAGACTTATCATCAGCAGTAAGGGTAAGCAAAGACCACATAGTATAGAACATGCTACTCATCATTGACCACAGAGGTATATACCGTCCAATTTAGCTAGAATTGGATTGTAGGGTCTAGTTCACTCAGTAACAACCCCAAGCCCCTACCCCATAAGCACTATCAGATTCATCTTGGCCTATCAGAGCGCAAGAAGGAGCTACTACCATATCACATATACCTACAGATCTACATGAAGTTTATTGAAGGTTTTGGGGCTAAGTGTTGTTTCTGAACAGGGCCTAGGTTGTAGGCTAGGGGTTGTTTCTGGACAGGGCCTAGATTAGGGACTAGTGGTTGTTTCTGTATAGGGCCTAGGTTGGGGGCTAGGGGTTCTTTCTGGCTAGTGCATAGGTTTCCAGACAAATACATGTTTTAGGGCTTGGAACCCTAGTTAGATCTAGACAGACTGCTGTTAAGGAGAAATAACAGTTACAGATCACATGAGTGTTTAAATAGCTTTCACAGTATTGTTTTTTAAATATAAATATTAAGTGAAACAAATGTTTGTATGTGGGGGGGTGTAATGGATCTGCACACACTTTGTACGCATTTGTTGGTTAAAACGTAAAATAAAACATTTGTTGGTTGAATCGTAACATAATAAAGATAACGTGTAGGTAGCCTACTACTTAGAGCATTTATTATTTCATATATACTGAACAAAAATATAAACGTAAAGTGTTGGTCACATGTTTCATGGGATTAAATAAAAGATCCCAGACATTTTCCATACGCACAAAAGGCTTATTTCTCTAAATTTTTTTGCACACATTTCTTTACATCCCTGTTAGTGAGCATTTCTCCTTTGCCAAGATAATCCATCCACCTGACCGATGTGACATATCAAGAAGCTGATTAAACAGCACGATCATTACACAGGTGCACCTTGTGCTGGGGACAATAAAAGGCCACTCTAAAATGTGCAGTTTTGTCACACAACACAATGCCACATGTCTCAAGTTCTGAGGGAGCATGCAATTGGCATGCTGACTGCAGGAATGTCCACCAGAGCTGTTGCCAGAGAATGTAATGTTAATTTCTCTACCATAAGCTGCCTCCAATGCCATTTTAGAGAATTTGGCAGTACATCCAACTGGCCTCACAAGGCAGACCACGTGTATGGCGTTGTGTGGGCAAGCGGTTTGCTGATGTCAACGTTGTGAACAGAGTGCCCCATGGTGGCGGTGGGGTTATGGTACGGGCAGGCATAAGCTACGGACAATGAACACAATTGCATTTTATTGATGGCAATTTGAATGCACAGAGATACCGTGACGAGATCCTGAGGCCCATTGTCGTGCCACGCCATCACCTCATGTTTCAGCATGATAATGCACGGCCCCATGTCGCAAGGATCTGCACACAATTCATGGAAGCTGAAAATGTCCCAGTTCTTCCATGGCCTGCATACTCACCAGACATGTCAACCATTGAGCGTGTTCCAGTTCCCACCAATATCCAGCAACTTCGCACAGCCATTGAAGAGGAGTGGGACAACATTCCACCATCAACAGCCTGATCAACTCTGAGAATGAGATGTGTTGCGCTGCATGAGGCAAATGGTGGTCACACCAGATACGCCACTACCTTTTTTTTTAAAGGTATCTGTGACCAACAGATGCAGAGCTGTATTCCCAGTCATGAAATCCATAGATTAAGGCCTAATGGATTTATTTCAATTTACTGATTTCCTTATATGAACTGTAACTCAGTAAAATCTTTGAAATTGTTGCATGTTGCGTTTAGATTTTTGTTCAGTATAGTTCACTAAACGACAAATGTGTACTAGATTAGATTTTCTGCAATCCTGAAATGATGATACATTATTCTGCAGGGGGGTAAATAAAAATACTACTTCATTGGGACCAGTTTATTAAAAAATACTGATTTGTTTTAGCGGACACTGTACAAATGATTAAAAAACAATAAAAACAAAAAATGTATTTGCAATGATATCCATGCACTTGTTACATTAATCCGGTACGAGTGATTAGGAGATTCTCACAACAAAAGCATACAAATACATTGTAAATATGCCAGAGTGAGTGACATTTCTTTTAAATAGCTTGAATTACATTTTGTTTCATCTAGTCGTTTCTGAGGGAAAGGAGGAATGAAGTTTAAATACCCTGGTCTTCACAAATGAAGGCTGATGTGTTGGTGCAATAAGACGAAAATGTATTTTGATTGAACAGCACTAAAGTGCTCTCTATACTAGGTTTTTCTAATGGTCCATACATACAAGGAGACCTCCTTTCCATTCCTCAAATATGATACAATACAGATCTTTTTGGTCTCATGGCATACATACATACATAAATAGTGTTAAGAGCACAGGACTAGGGTCGGGGAGAGAACAGGTTTTTTTTAGGAAACCTTTGTCTTTTCGACTGAGGAATCGAGCTACATTTGTCAAGTACTTTGTTCGAGACGCATCCAACAAATAAATAGATACATTCTATCATACATTTTACATTCCCTGGAGTACAGTAGTAGATAATATATATTTACACATGCTATCAAAGACCAGATACAGTATATTCTCTGTACATACATTATTACAGTCTTAGTCACCATTGCAGCCTGGGTCGTGTGCAGTGGGGAGGAAACGTTTTGAATCTCAGTGAAATGGAGAGGTACCTCATGAACGTGTCCAATGAGAAACGCTAATTTCTGTTTACCGTTGCAAAACTTTTTACTACAGTGTGCCCTTCTGAACAGCAGGTTGCCATTTATTGGGATGACTCATGTACTGGAGGCAGCTCTGCAGAGTAGTCACTAGCTGACACAGCCACAAAGTCATAAAATATCATTTTAAACCTAACATTATATATTAAGACCAACACCCCCCAAAAAAGCTAATTGTTATAATATATAGCCAATTTTGACTTTGCAGCTGGCCTATCTAGTGGAAATCGCTCAGCTCTGCCTCCAGGACAACATTTATCCTGCTTCTGAACAAAAAACTTTTTTCCATTCTGTCCACTTATCGGCTCACTTTGCCGCTGCCTTTGCCCTCGTGGCTGAAGGCCCTCCCTCTGGCACCGGGCCCTGCACCCCACGGTATTCCCTGCTGCCCGCTGAGCCTGTCCTGGGGGTACCGCGGAGGGGGAGGGGACCCCGAGAAGCTGGACGGAGAGCAGCTGCGCCCCAGGAAGACCCCGCACCCCTCGCGGAGCTCGTGACGGGAGGGGGAGGAGCTGAGTGAGCGCTGCAGCAAGGAGGAGGAGCTGCGGGGGCGTGGCGGGGGACTGAAGAGTGCGCCGCCGCGGTCCTTCATCAGCTGGGTCAGGCTGGCCAGGAAGTCAGCATCGCTGGTGCTGCTGGCGCGCACCCGGAACCGCCGGTGCCTACTGGGGCAGAGAACAGAAGGGGTAAGGTAAGGTTTTTTTAAACTGCAACCCTTACTATTACAGCCTACCTGGGTTGCGTTCGGCAGGGCACAACGTTGTGGAACATTCAGACACGGCTATATAATGTAGAGCAGACAGACTGAAGAATAGAGACTGTCCAATGAGAAATTACACCAGCGGTATTCATCACATTTCTATATGCAACGTGCCATAATGCTTGCCCTACTGAATGTGGCCCAATGCTGTGCCATCACGCCATGTTTTTCATACCTGTTGTCTACAGCCAGGCGTGTGGGCGGTTTCCCGGGAGGCGGGCGAGGCAGGAACCTGCCGGAGGAGGAGAGCTGCTGCTGCTGCTGCTCGGGCCCCAGAGGAGGGGGGTTGACGGGACGCGGGATCTTACTCCTGCTGCCTGAGGAGGAGAGCGAGAGGGAGTCGCGGTCCTCCCCAAGCCAGTCGGAGCGTGAGCCGCGGTCTGAGCAGGACAGGAGCCGCTCCCGGACGCCACAGGGCAGCAGGTTGTCGCAGGAGAGGGATGGCGAGGGCGAGTGGGAGGGCGAGCCGGGCACAGGGCTGCTCCAGCGGTGACGGTGGTCCATGGTGAAGGGGGTGGGGGAATCCGGGGCAGTGGTTGGGTCTCGTACGGGGATGCGGCTCAGTCTGGACGAGGAGGGGGAGTCCCTTCGTAGGAGGACCGGTGGGGGTGAGGAGGAGACAGTGCCGGCACTCTCCGCGGCGCCTCTAGCTTTCTCCACCTGGGGGCGCTGGTTGGGTTCAGAGGAACGGTCGGGGAGACCAGAGTCGCTCTCTGGGTCTTTATCGTTTGCGAGGTGGGCTGGGATGAGGCTTGGCACAGGGCTGGGGGCTGACTGGACCATCTCGCCAACCTTGCCCTCTTGGAGGTCGGTGGGTCTGGTGAACGGGGCCTCTAGCGGTATGGCTTCACTCTTCTCTGTCACGGGGGACTGTGGCACGGGGTTGGGGGACTGTAAATAGAGACAGAGGTTATTGGGAGATGGAGTGAGGAGGCACAAGTAGAGAGAAGTACAGATTTCTCTGTTTTTGTGTGTGTGTGGGTGTGTACAGTTCTTAGCATTCAAAAAATTACCTGCTGAAGTAAACAACATTTCCTTCAAAGTGGATGTAAATGCACCGTCAGGGTCATATTTAAGAAATGCTGCACCAAGACATTTTGAAAAAGTAATAGAACTGTATGTATGCATGGAGTATATGTGTGAGCAGTTCTTCCGCCAAACTCTCACTCACCTGCTCCATCTGAGCTCGGCCCATGTGGCCTAGCATCCCAGGCAGCCTCTTGCCGCCCAGTAACCAGGTACAGGGCAGGGCCATGTGGGACTGGACGGGACTGATCGGGGCTGAGGGAGGCTGTTGGTCCTGGGCCTCGGCCTCTGCTTGGGCCCCTGGTTTATCCCCATCCAGAGCGTCATCTCCTGGAGGCTTGGCTGCCCCAGAGGCCCCGCTGCCTCCGCCCTGCTCCAGCTCCAGCATCACCCACTCCTGGGAGTCTCCCTCCTGGGGCACGGGGCTAAGGTTGAGGGCCACAAAGCCTCCACTGCTGGCCCCAGCCCCATCCTCCTGGTCCTGGTCAGGGGTCCCCACTCCGCCGGGAGTCCCTGTCGCCTGGTCCTCGTCACAGGGGGTGCCAACCTGCTCCCCCTGCCCCCCACCGCTCTCGGGGATGGTCTTCTCTCGCTCCTGTGGACGCTGCTTCCCCAGACTGGAAATATAGGCATTTGGGAATTGGCATTTGAGTAATCGTTCAATTCATCTTTAAAGTTGACTAATGGAAATGAGATAGAAAATAGCAACATAAAATCTGCCTAACTTGCCAATGAACAGTCCAACAAAATAAGAGCTTGGGTGAAACAAAAGTCTAACAACTCTTAATTTGTTAAAACATATCACTCTGCCTTGTGCCTGCCTCGTCCTAGTGCAGTGGTTCTCTAATCTGTCCTCAGGGACCCTCAACAGTTCCATGAAGTTGATCTCTTCCAGAGCTAGAACACTGATTTTACATCATCATGCCCTTGACTGGTGAATCAGGTGTGGTAGTTCAGGGTTAAAACCAAACTGTGAAATGTCTAACGGTCCCCGAGAGGAGGTTTGAGAACCACTGTCCTAGTGCATACTGTAGCACAATATAAACTATTAAACTACTGTAGCAGAATGGTAAAAGGAACTGACTAGGCCTCAAGGAAGCGTTCGATGGTGGGCTTGGGTTCGGGGGCCAGTCTCTTCTCAAAGGCCAGGCTCTGGCTGTGTCTCATCCTCCGGAGCAGGGGGGCTGCCCGGTCCAGGAACATGGTCTCTGAGCGCACCCGTCTGGGGGAGCTCTGGACGGAGCCTGTGTTGGGGCTCTGGTTACCCCCCTGGTTCTGGCTGTGCTCGTCCTCACTCACCACCTGGAGAAGGGGTTGGAATTTAGCTGTGTCACAAAAAAGGTGTTGGGAGTAGGAAATACTATTTTAAAGGTAGATTCCACAATGACGTTAACAAAGCCAGGTGACTTCTTACACACACAAAGAGAGGATGAGGTAAGAGGCTAAACTTGTTCAGCCTCTTGCTTCTCCCTTAGTAATACATTTGATTGCTGTTGCTGTCTATGGTCAGGTCATATCGCTGGGTCCCAAGTTTAAGTAATGCAATGAAGTCCATAACATAATTGGGTCTCAGTAGTGTTGTGTACATTGTTAATATCCATCCCTGCAGTTGCAGCTGGACTAAGAACAGTATAGAAACATAGAAAATGCTCCTGGTGACGTAGACAAGGTTAGCTGAACTGCAGCAGTAAAAGGGAAACTAACAGGGGTGTTTCTTTCATAGCATGACAGTGTGTTCCTCTGTCTCCATCCCAGTATTTATTTTTATGGTCAATACATTTTAAGAAATCACAAAAAAATGAAATATGTATGTGTTCCAATCCGGACCTTCCTGATGAGCTGTTTTTGATGTTGCTGGGCTGCGGCGTGTTTGCGGTTGCGGTCCAACTCCTCCCACACGTCGGCACCCTGGGCAGCGCGTTGGTGCTGGGCCGGGATGGGGGGGCAGTTGTCGGCGTCGCTGAGGCGCTCGCCCTGCAGTACGTCCTCAGTGTTCTCCCTCTGCAGCTCGCCGGGGAGCACCGAGGCGTTGGCCATGCTGGGGGGAGAGAGAGAAGGACGAGAGGAGAGAGGGAGATAGATAAGAGAGAAAGGGAGGCAGGAGAGAGAGAGGGAGGGAGGAGAGAGAGAGGGAGGGAGAGATAGAGAAAGACAAGAGAGAGAGGGAGGCAGGGAGGGAGTGAGAAAGGTGAGAAGAGTAAGAGACAGGAGAGAGAGAGGGAGGCAGGGAGGGAGTGAGAAAGGGAGGGAGAGAGGGAGGCAGGGAGGGAGTGAGAAAGGGAGGGAGAGATAGAGAAAGAGAAAGAAAGGTCATTTAGCTGCTACTTTCCTGAGTACAAATTAGGCCGGTGGTTTCCAAGGGATCGCTGACTGACTATGCAGGTTTCCCCTTCCCCCCAAAAAGCTTGGAATATAAAAACAACCCATGGGTTGACTTGCATGAGTGGGACAAAAGTTGGACGCCGTCGACTTGAAGGAAGATATTACAGTCCAATCAGCAAATGCTGACCAATGAGGCATCAATTACAAGCATTCACACAAATATTCTGCATCACACCAATCAACACGAAGCCAGACAAAGTACATTTCTGCATTTTAGAATAGAACAGTTACTACCGTAATTTTCGGACTATAAGCCGCGCCTTTTTTCCCATTTTTCGACCCCTGCGGCTTATATAACGGTGCGGCTAATCTATGGATTTTTACAGCTAACGGCCACTAGAAGACCTCCTAAATCTATGGATTTTACAGGTTACAGTCCACCAACTTTAACTCTATGTGCTCTATGACCGGTCCGCGCCCCCCACCTTTAAGCGGCGGGCTCCAGCAGGAAAAGCTGGAGGCCGGAAAAGAGTGAGACAGGTAGCGCGCAAAAGTAAAAGTGGAACCGAGAGTGGTACGAGAGACAGAACGAGAGCAAGACAGACAGACATTACGAGAGCGAGACAGTTTGTGCAAAGGAAGTTTTCATGCACAAACCCTCATTATGGAAAACAAACGTAGAAATGCATATGATGCAGCTTTTAAGTTAAAGGCAGTCAATCTGGCTGTAAAAGAAGGAAATAGAGCTGCTGCACGTAGCCTTGGCATCAATGAGTCAATAGTGAGACGTTGGAGACGCCAGCGGGAAGAACTGTCTCAATGCAAAAAGTCAAAAAAAGCTTTCAGAGGTAATAAAAGCAGATGGCCCGAACTTGAAGACTTTCTTGAAGATTGGGTGAACACACAGAGAGCAGACGGCCGAGGTGTTTCCACCGTGCAGATCCGACTGAAAGCTGAAACAGTCGCCACCGAAATGAAAATTGAAAATTTTAGAGGTGGACCATCCTGGTGTTTCAGATTTATGAGACGAAAGGGACTCTCCATCAGGGCGCGGACGACTGTGTGTCAGCAACTCCCTCCCGACTACCAGGAAAAAATAACAAACTTCGGCGAATTCACACAAAGAATGATAGAGGAATATTCCATCGGACCGGACCAGATCATAAATATGGATGAAGTGCCTTTGACGTTTGACCTGCCTCTCACTAGGACTGTTAACAAGAAAGGTGAATCGTCCATCACGTTGAGAACCACTGGCCACGAGAGAACGAATTTCACTTGTGTTCTTGGCTGCACAGCATCTGGATTAAAGCTTCCGCCAATGGTGATTTTTAAGCGGATTACAATGCCAAAAGAAAAGATCCTGAACGGCATCTCCTTTAAAGTCAACAAGAAAGGGTGGATGATGGAAAGCGTAATGAATGAGTGGCTGAATGAGTGCTACGTCAAGCGCCCTGGAGGATTCTTTCGCCAAAAAAAAGCTTTGCTCGTTTTGGACAGCATGAGGGCCCATATAACGGATTATGTGAAAGCAGCCATCAAGAGCACAAACTCGATTCCAGCTGTGATTCCTGGGGGCACAACGAAGCATCTGCAGCCACTCGACATCAGTGTCAATCGTGCGTTCAAAGTGGCACTACGCTTTCAGTGGGAGGCGTGGATGACTAGCGGCGATAAATCATTCACCAAAACTGGTCGCATGCGAAAAGCAACTTTCGCTCAAGTTTGCGAGTGGATCCTGATAGCGTGGAGGAGTGTCAAAACATCCACGATCATTAACGGGTTCCGAAAGGCTGGACTGCTGCGTGATGAAGAGGAGGACGCCGCCACAGCTGAGGCCCTTCAGAGTCTGTTCGATTCCGACAGTGACGAAGAGGAGTTCGTTGGTTTTGAGAGCGTCAACGAAGGAGAGAGGAGAGTGGCTGACGAAGCCACCCTGAGCCTGTTCGTTTCCGACACTGAAGATGAGGACTTTGGTGGTTTTAGTACGCAGGAAGAAGACGGAGATGAGGATTAATGACTTGACTTTTCTGGTTACAGCCGTGTACTGCACCTTAGCCTAAAAGATGAAGACGAGGATTAATGACTTTTCTGGTAGGCTGATTACCGTATATTTTAAGCAGCCGTGTTGCTGCAACTTTAGGTTTACGCGCTTACTGTCGTGTTACAGGCACTTTATTTTGCACTTTAAAAAAAACAAATTTAATTTAGCCATTGATATTGCCTCGTCAAGCGCTGTAAGCTTAGTTTTTTGTTATGGTACTACTGTAGGCTATAATGTAGATAAATATTCAAAGATGAGCACACTTTTTCAAGGTTTTTCAAAAATAACCAAAGTTAAGTGGTTAAATGATTGTGACGCTATTAACTAATTTTGCTGGAATACGTTATGCAAATATGCAACTTGTTTGTTGAAATGTTAATAAATGGGAGCTTCCTCAAGCAGCCATCTCTTTCCCGACAATCCCCTCTGTGCACAAACCCTTACATATGGTAATTAAACATTAAAACACCTGCGGCTTATAGTCCAGTGCGGCTTATATATGTACACATCATTCAATATCATTCAATTTAGCTGCTGCGGCTTATACTCCGGTGCGCCTTATAGTGCGGAAAATACGGTACTTTGGATTTGAGTTGCAAAATTTCGGGAACTTTCCCAAAATGTCCAGGTTTTCCAGAAATCCAGGTTGAAAGATTCCTGGAATGGGGATGCAATAAACAGGAATTCTGGGAAAGTTACCCAACTTCTGATACCACACCGTTCTACCTCTCCCCTACTTTTTAAAAACAATAAGTCCACCATTATTGCAGTTCTTACCCCATGTAAGCTGGTGTGAGTCGGGTGAATTGCTGAGCTGTGGTGGCGGAGGCGGTGATGGTAAGCATATCCTCCGAGTCACACCTCTCCCAGTCATACAGGTCGTTCTCCAACACACTGTGGCTCTTCATGGCATTCTCAAACACTGATATTAGTAGCTGGAACAGAACCCAAAACATTGACATTTAGCATTACGAGACAATGGGAAGAATTTATATTGTTGGCAGACAGAGACACATGGGCACAGGGGTTGGGTTCAATTCCATTCAAAATCAGTCAAATCAGGAAGCAAACTAAAATTCAAATTCTAGTTTGAGGAAGACTGGATATTTACTGGATATTTATGAGGTAACGAGCACATATGGAAAGCTATATACCTGATAGTCAGGCTTAGTGTAGTAGTCCAGGGTCAGAATATGATCCAGGAAGACGCTGAACTCTGAGGGGAGATGTTTGAGCATGAGGTGATGGTCGTAGGCCTCCTTTAGGTTCCCCACCTGTTCCTGTGAGTAGAGGGAAAAGAGCATGAACACACACGCACGTACACACACACATACACACATGCACGAACACACACACACTTACTTTGTCTTTGACCTTCCTCCATGGTAGCTGGCCCACCATGAACTCTACCAGCATGTAGAAGAGAGACCAGAGGTCGTCATGGCGACCCATCTCCTGCAGACCCCAGACACGCACATCATGGGTGAGCAAGGTGAGAACATGTAGTCATACAGCTATACATACATACATACATACATACAGTTGAAGTCGGAAGTTTACACACAGTCGTGGTCAAAAGTTTTGAGAATGACACAAATACTAATTTTCACAAAGTCTGCTGCCTCAGTTTTGATGATGGCAATTTGCATATACTCCAGAATGTCATGAAGAGTGATCAGATGAATTGCAATTAATTGCAAAGTCCCTCTTTGCCATGAAAATGAACTTAATCCCCAAAAAACATTTCCACTGCATTTCAGCCCTGCCACAAAAGGACCAGCTGACATCATGTCAGTGATTCTCTCGTTAACACAAGTGAGAGTGTTGACGAGGACAAGGCTGGAGATCACTCTGTCATGCTGATTGAGTTAGAATAACAGACTGGAAGCTTTAAAAGGAGGGTGGGGCTTGAAATCATTGTTCTTCCTCTGTTAACCATGGTTACCTGCAAGGAAACACGTGCCGTCATCATTGCTTTGCACAAAAAGGGCTTCACAGGCAAGGATATTGCTGCTAGTAAGATTGCACCTAAATAAACCATTTACCGGATCATCAAGAACTTCAAGGAGAGAGGTTCAATTGTTGTGAAGAAGGCATCAGGGCGCCCAAGAAAGTCCAGCAAGCGCCAGGACCATCTCCTAAAGTTGATTCAGCTGCGGGATCGGGGCACCACCAGTGCAGAGCTTGCTCAGGAATGGCAGCAGGCAGGTGTGAGTGCATCTGCACGCACAGTGAGGCGAAGACCTTTGGAGGATGGCCT
Organism: Coregonus lavaretus; assembly: GCF_964263955.1. Taxonomy (NCBI): domain Eukaryota; kingdom Metazoa; phylum Chordata; class Actinopteri; order Salmoniformes; family Salmonidae; genus Coregonus; species Coregonus lavaretus. Next base: position 6,174,928 of record NC_140020.1, on the reverse strand, counting down.
GGTGTCAAGAAGGGCAGGAAAGAAGCCACTTCTCTCCAGGAAAAACATCAGGGACAGACTGATATTCTGCAAAAGGTACAGGGATTGGACTGCTGAGGACTGGGGTAAAGTCATTTTCTCTGATGAATCCCCTTTCCGATTGTTTGGGGCATCCGGAAAACACCTTGTCCGGAGAAGAAAAGGTGAGCGCTACCATCAGTCCTGTGTCATGCCAACAGTAAAGCATCCTGAGACCATTCATGTGTGGGGTTGCTTCTCAGCCAAGGGAGTGGGCTCACTCACAATTTTGCCTAAAAATACAGCCATGAATAAAGAATGTTACCAACACATCCTCCGAGAGCAACTTCTCCCAACCATCCAAGAACAGTTTGGTGACGACCAATGCCTTTTCCAGCATGATGGAGCACTTTGCCATAAGGCAAAAGTGATAACTGTGGCTCGGGGAACAAAACATTTTTCCAATTGAGAACTTGTGGTCGATCCTCAAGAGGCGGGTGGACAAACAAAACCCCTCAAATTCTGACAAACTCCAAGCATTGATTATGCAAGAATGGGCTGCCATTAGTCAGGATGTGGCCCAGAAGTTAATTGACAGCATGCCAGGGCGGAATGCAGAGGTCTTGAAAAAGAAGGGTCAACACTGCAAATATTGACTCTTTGCATAAACTTTATGTAATTGTCAATAAAAGCCTTTGACACTTATGGAATGCTTGTAATTATACTTCAGTATACCATAGTAACATCTGACAAAAATCTCTCATAACACTGAAGCAGCGAACTTTGTGAAGACAAATACTTGTGTCATTCTCAAAACTTTTGACCACGACTGTACACCTTAGCCAAATACATTTAAACTCAAGTTTTTCACAATTCCTGAAATGTAATCCTAGTAAAAATTCCCTGTCTTAGGTCAGTTAGGATCACCACTTTATTTTAAGAATGTGAAATGTCAGAATAATAGTAGAGAGAATGATTTATTTCAGCTTTTATTTATTTAATCACATCCCCAGTGGGTCAGAATTTACATACACTCAATTAGTATTTGGTAGAATTGGCTTTAAATTGTTTAACTTCGGTCAAACATGTCGGGTAGCCTTCCACAAGCTTCCCACAATAAGTTGGGTGAATTTTGGCCCATTCCTCCTGACAGAGCTGGTGTAGCTGAGTCAGGTTTGTAGGCCTCCTTGTTCACACCCGCTTTTTCAGTTCTGCCCACAAATGTTCTATAGGATTGAGGTCAGGGCTTTGTGATTGCCACTCCAATACCTTGACTTTGTTGTCCTTAAGCCATTTTGCCACAACTTTGGAAGAATGCTTGGGGTCATTGTCCATTTGGAAGACCCATTTGCGAACAAGCTTTAACTTCCTGACTGATGTCTTGAGATGTTGCTTCAATATATCCACATAATTTTATTTCCTCATGATGCCATCTATTTTGTGAAGTGCACCAGTCCCTCCTGCAGCAAAGCACCCCCACAGCATGATGCTGCCACCCCCGTGCTTCACGGTTGGGATGGTGTTCTTCGGCTTGCAAGCGTCCCCATTTTTCCTCTAAACATAACGATGGTCATTATGGCCAAACAGATTTATTTTTGTTTCATCAGACAACAGGACATTTCTCCAAAAAGTACAATATTTGTCCGCATGTGCAGTGGCAAACAGTAGTCTGGCTTTTTTATGGTGGTTTTGGAGCAGTGGCATCTTCCTTGCTGAGCGGCCTTTCAGGTTATGTCCTATAGATACTTTTGTACCTGTTTCCTCCAGCATCTTCACAAGGTCCTTTGCTGTTGTTCTGGGATTGATTTGCACTTTTCGCACCAAAGTATGTTCATCTCTAGGAGACAGAACGCGTCTCCTTCCTGAGCGGTATGATGGCTGCGTGGTCCCATGGTGTTTATACTTGCGTACTATTGTTTGTACAGATGAACGTGGTACCTTCAGGCGTTTGGAAATTGCTCCCAAGGATGAACCAGACTTGTGGAGGTCTACAATCTTTTTTCTGAGGTCTTGGCTGATTTCTTTTGATTTTCCCCATGATGTCAAGCAAAGAGGCACTGAGTGAAGGTAAGCCTTGAAATACATCCACAGGCAAAGGGTGGCTATTTGAAGAATCTCAAATATATTTGGATTTGTTTAACACTTTTTTTTGTTACTACATGATTCCATATGTGTTATTTCATAGTTTTGATGTCGTCACTATTATTCTACAATGTAGAAAATAGTAAAAAATAAAGAAAAACCCTTGAATGAGTAGGTGTGTCCAAACTTTTTATTGGTACTGTATATATAGTATAAGGTTTACCACAAGTAAAGGAGAGGGGGAGAGACTCACCTTATTCTTGTGTGCATTGACTGAGGCATAGCGCACTGTTCCCCTGAACCCTGCCACAGGACGAGGCTGAGAAAGAAAGAAAGGAGAAAAAAAGAAAGAGCGATAAGAAATTAGATTGAAGCTATTTATTTATTTACACTAGCATACTATTTAGAATGCATGCCCAATATATTGCTTCATTATAAGTGGACATTGGAATGTAGCCAGAGAATTTCACAAATGAAGCTGAGACCGAATACATACACGCACGTACACACACAGGCAGGAGTTGTCATACCCTGATCGGTTTCACCTGTCTTGTGCTTGTCTCCAACCCCCCACCAGGTGTCTCCTATTTGTCCCCATTATCTCCTGTGTATTTATACCTGCGTTTTCTGTGTCTGTTGCCAGTTCGTCTTGTCAGGTTGTTCCAGCTTGTTTTCCCTAGTTTTGTTTTCTGCCGACCCTGAGCCTGACCCCGACCCTGTCTGCTGTTCTGTCCCTGATTGACTCTGCCTTGGATTACTGACCTCTGCCTGACCTTGACCTGCCGTTTGCCCCCCTGTTGTATAATAATTCAAAGTGTCCGCCTCCAGTGTCTCATCCTGAGTCGTGACACGAATACTTACAGGGCGCACTTCCTGACAAGAGTTGGTGAACTGCCGGGCCAGACCAAAGTCAAGCATGTAGCAGCAGCGGCACGTGCTGGCCAGGCGCCCCATGGCAAAGTTTGACTGGAGCAGTAAAAAACACAGGTAACATCGGTCAGTGCTACTCCGTCTCGTCCTTACCAATCATCTCCAGGTAAACCCGGTAACACTTTACTACAGAGCCTGGTATAATGCTTTATAACTTGTTGTTTTATAATAAGGCTTTCAATAAGTATTATGTATTATTATTATGTATTATTAAATGTTCCTACTAAATAAAAATGGCTGGGATTTAGTCAGGATCATTATGAGATGACCATTAGACATTATAAGGGGGGGTCATACACGCTTATGACAAGGCGTTCAATACATTTTAACTGCATAATAATGCGATATACCTGCATTAACGCTTTAAGTTCAGGCGTTACCAGGAACTCCTTTATGCTCTCATTTTGTTCCCTCACTCCTGATGCATCACCCCCCATTGTTCCCTCGCCATGATCCCATGACCTCTTACCGGTTTGATGTCCCGGTGCAGGAAGCCCACAGAGTGGATGCTCTCGATGGCCTCCAACATCTGCCGGCCCAGCCTCAGAGTGGTGGAGACGGTGAAGGTGCCGCGAGACATAGTTCTGCGCAGGTCTGCCAGATTCCTCCCCTATAGGATACAGTAAGGTAATGTTTGTGGTGTGGGGTATGGGACATTGTCATGGTCACCCAAGGCTGAGCTACTCAATCATGCTTTTACACACACATTTCAAATACTTTATTTGAACATTTCAAATACTTTATTTGAATCCACGAATCACATTACAATCAAAAGGATTCAAATATTTCAAAGGGCAGGCACGCACACACACCCTACCTGAAGCTCCATCACCACATAGTTGAAGCGGTCATTACGACCACAGCCCACAAAGCGACACACGTGATCTTTACCTGAAACAGAGAAACATAAATGTTGCTTACATGCCCTAAAACACACCAGATATGTACAGTATCTGCCTAAATGATTAATGTAAATATGCAATCAATATTTTCCATAAAGGTTTGATGCGGGTTTTTGAATGAAATTCCAAGTTATGGACATTTCAGTGTTTTACGAACTACGTCCATTTTAGACTTATTTGTATCTCTGAGGTCCTACTGTATTCCAACAGGGCCCTTGTCTCTCACCCTGGAGCTTCTTCAGCACAGCCACCTCCATCTTCAGCACCTGTTTGGGCTGCCGTGCAGATTCCACCTTCAGTGCCACGTTGACCAGGCTCAGTTGATCCAGTACCTCGTAGATCTCCCCGAAGCCTCCCCCGCCAATCTTCTTCACCTGCAAATGGAATGGAGGAGAACGTAGAATTCAGGTAGTAAAGAAAGAAACGAGAGAGGTGGAGGGAGGAGAGAGAGAGAGTGAAAATGTGAGTGTCCTGTGTGAAAAGTCCCGTACTGTACCTACAGAAATAAAAAAGGTACACACACACACACACAACATTTCATACCGGTAGTCCATATCCAAAGTTGAACATGATATTCTAAAGAAATGTTGAATTAATGAACACATTAGAGAAAGCTTCCTTGAAAATATCTCTGCTGCAGTCTGGCTATGAGAATGGGCGCAGCAACAAGACAGATTTGACCGAAGCTAGCTGTGCCCTTTCTGCAGCCGGTAGTATTTAAGTCACTCACCACCCTCCATCTCTCCCGGACCAGGTCTGTCACTGACAGGATGTCTGCCGCCTGCTCTACAACGCAACTCATCTTGAGTGCTCCCAACGACGGTTTGACCCTGGCATCAGTGTCGCTGGCTTCTTACTGCAGTAAGGGGGAAAGGACGAAGACAATTAGATGTTTTATCTGACAAATCATGCAAAAGTATTGGAGACCTTGACTACCTCCATCTACATGTGTCCTCAGAGAGATGTCATCATTTGCGTGCTGTCACTGTCCTTTCATTTTCTTCACCAACAAACTAATGTAAAGGATATATTGGAACATTTGAATCTATTTGTTTATACCCACAGCTTTAACAATGATTGTTTCTATCAAACTGAATCAACACTGAACATATCAATAGCCCCATCAGCAGAATATACAACCTCTATTGCATGCTAGCTAGCTACTTTCAAATCTCATTTAGCCAAGTCATTTACTGCACTAGGTGGTTTTAAGAATTTAAGACTCATACTCAGCACATTTTGACAAACTCTGTCAATAAGAATTTGATTTGATATTATCTGGCAAGCTGGTTGGCTCGCTAGCTAAAGTTAGGTCTAATGTCTTGCAATAGAGGGAGAAAGGGAACAGTTAACTGGCATTGATCAAATTTGCTAGCCTGCACCAGGACGACCTTACCTTGCTTTGCTTCAATAAAGCGCCACCCTCTGGCTCTGCATCTACTGCCTGGCAGCGTTAGCTAGCTATCAACAAACCAATGCTAGCTTAGCTATCTTTCTAGATAGCTAGCTAACGCTACATACCTAACTATCCGACATTTTGTAGCTAGGGTAATAATAAATATGGGTAACCCAAGCTAGTGATCTGGTACCAGCAAATGTTTTCTTCTTATCTCTGGAATAAGCTATTTAACTACCTAGCAAAATAGCTAGCATGCTATTTAACGTTAGGTAGCCTAGCTAGCAAGGCAGATGCACATGCGGCTGTTTCATCCTAACTTGTTACATCTTAACCTACCTTGTTTGATTGCACCATTTCCAAGCATGTAGCTACTATTTTAAATGCAGGCAGTTAACTGACATTTCTCCATATTCATTGCTGTGAGTGCTGCCTTCAACTCTTAAAACATTTTATTGTGCACATAACGAACTGGGGAGAAGGTTTCTCCTCCGCTCATTCACCCAACAGCATCCGTTACGTCACCGACAAGCACTCCCCCTTGTATCCATTGATTGATCATCCCTCTGCATCTTTGTCCCTCAGAATCTTTGCAGAGTTCTCTCTGTGAGAAGAGGATGCTCTGTTTATCTCCGCTGCCGGGCTAGGGGTGTCACTGTCACAGCATTATTAGAATCAACAGAGTTTCCTGGCACATGCTGTGAATGTGATGAGGTTGTGAGAGTACAGTACTATGCGCAAAAAAAGTGGCATCCTCAGGACAGCAACGCAGAGTCAATGCAGAGTCATTGACACCTGAATCTGATTGACAATGACAGGGCACTGGCATTGAACAAATGACAGTTCAGACAGCCCATTAAACCAAAATGGCATTCTATGATAGTTGTGCTATAAAATGCTACAATAGATTACTTTGGGAATTCAAATGATGCATTTTGATATCTATCCACATATCCAAAATATGACATTGTCTGCCACACCACTGTACTACCCAAATTAGGTACTTACGGATTTGGCCGTGCATGCACCCTTCAACATGTGACCCCTTTGGGAGCCCCCTTGCTGACGGAAATCCCCCTTCAGAAGCACTGGGCGGAACCGATTATGCTGAGCTGCGGGGTACCGGTCCATGGCCTATGACGAGATCGGCAAAAGCGGTGAGGGAGGAGCGCCCATCTCAAATCGAACAGTATTCTGCGCTGCTCGGTCACGTTGTCAACAAAGCAGCATGGTGCATCTTTCAGAAACATACATCTCTTTTCAATAAATATATGTTTGTTGAACTAGTTTTCATTGGGAAGGCAGATAAAGCGTTTTTATTGAACTCAATCACTTTTGCATGTGAAAACACAGAATCCTACTCATTACTTCATGCTTAATTACGTCACTTTTGTTTGGAGCCGACTTCGCCGTGGGCTTTGAACGGGGCATCTGGCTCACACCCGGGAGGCAGCCGGTTCCAAAACGAATGCAAAATCAATTTCTCCCTGTGCAAAACACGCCTATCCGGGCGCCCAGGCCAGATTAATCGAATCCCCTCATTGCCAGGGTGCGCTGCAATTTACTGGACGATGCCACAAGCAGTGGGACAACCTTATAAGGATATGGACATAGGCGTGGTCAGACAATCGGATTGGATAGCATACGTCAGATGAGCGGTTGAAGGGTGAGGCGGAGCATTCATGGGCTCAGAACGTCAATGCGTTTGCGCAGCTTCCTAGATTTATAAATACTCTGTGTAGACTGATCGTATCAGTGAATACAATAGAACCAATGCATATGACAGAAAGATCTATTCAAAATACGCAAATAACCAAATGTAAGTCACATTGTGATCATACCCAACGGGATCAGGGGTTTATGTACCTACACACTCGATGCGGGGAGAAAGTTGCTGGACATGTTTTCCTGAAAGTGTGTTATTAATTCACTGTGTGCAATATTGTAGACATTGTACTTACCTGGATTTAGGTTTGAACAACAAACATCCCAAATCCCTTGTTTGAATTGTTTCGATGCAAATTGTTTACTCTTTGGCTTGAAGAAAAGTAGTCGAACTCGAAGTATATGTTATCTGGTGCGCACGATCCGGTCATGGAGCTGCATGCATTCGACTTTGGCCCAGAGGAAATTGGCTCCGCAGAACTCGCCGTCATATACATAAAATGATATCGAAACGGTAAGTGTCAATTAATTTAATTAATGGCATATCACGTGTCGATCAACATGATCGCAAAACATGGAGAAGTTGCAATTGTAAACACAATCCCATGGCAGTATGCAATTTGTGTTTTGTAGGTTTAGTTTTACTTTTTAAAGAAGCCACGATGTGATTTTAATGGCCACATTTATTGCAGATAAATTCATGCGCAGATTGTTACTGTATCTAATCTGCGAAGGCAACAGTGTGGCAACAATACTTTACTACAACACAAAAGGTTGCCTGAAATGTGCATGCAATTGGCTGGGGACTGGGGGCTCCGCGAGGGGGGTGGAAAGCGACTCAACTTGTTTTCCCTCGCTTCCTGTATTTCTCGTTGTGTCAAATGGCAATTCTGTACAGTCCACGCCTCAACTGTTGCAGCCTGCTATCACAGTCGAAACCAACATATATATGATCTGTAAACAATGGGCCGACACGACTACTTTTGTGTCTGTGATGTCATTACGGTAATTGGATTTGGAAATATTTCAGCATTATTAATACTTTGCTTGCACAATACTTGTACAGTGCGTGCTCTCTGAAACGTATTTTACTTTCAATATAATTAGCCTAGTTCCTTCCTCCGAGCCAATCAAACAGGCCTGTCCTGCACACAAGCTTGTTGAAAACTTAATTCACAAATATTTTACCAGTCGTTTTTCTCACCCTCTGTCTTTCAGGGTCCCACACATGAATGAGGGACACAAGGGGATCCAGGTCTGCCGGGACCCCTAACAGCAGCAAACTTCTTCAGATCTGACTTGAGGGAGGAGGTGTGTGTGGTCTCCACCCTCTACCCTTTCCTGTAGGACTTATGTTTCCTCCCGAGTCCCTCTGTTCTCGCTATTAAACGAAGCAGGCCACAACGGTCCCAGACCGAGGCAGTGTAGGCAGAAACACTTGACCTTGTCCCTGTTTTTCACTCAAGTGACTGGGGATATATATAAAGGACCTCAACTTTTTCCCCCGCTGTTGTCGTTTTTTTTTTTAGCTTGATGATTATAGTATGAGTCTTCCTCCCCAGCAGAAAGTGATCCCTGATAAGAGTGGGGGCAAACATCGGGCTGCAGCTGCCATGAAGGAGCCCACAGTGCAGCACGCCGGGGATGTCTTCTATGGGGGTATGGGCCCCCCAGCTCTGGAGTCTGCTCACGGGGTCGGGGAGTCTCGAGGCCACGGCTCTGGGGTCTTCAACCCAGAGAAGGGGCCCCAAAGTCGGGCACACTACCAGCAGACTGCCCCTGTCAAATGGATGCACCAGGACCCCATCCAAGCCGCTGGCTGGTCTCAGGATGCTCCTGGGCCCCTGCCAACCAATCCATGGGGGCAGAACTTTAGCCCGTATATGGGTGGCTTGAACAATGTTAGGGGCCAGATGGCTTTCCCCAAGGGGAGCCACGATGGAGGAGCTGCTCTGCAAATGGGGCCAGCAGAGAAGCAGGCTCCAGGATCCATGGAGGTTTACAGGGAGGCAGCCCAAGCTCAAGCCCAGGTCCAGGCTAGGGGCTTAGAGTGGGGTCAGCATGGTGCGGCAGGCGCCATGCGTCAAGCCCAGCTCCAGGCCTTCCAGCAGGGCCATAAGGGTGTAGATCTCCAGGCTCAGCCCCCCCATGCCCCCTCCTCTCACCCCTCCATGCCACCAGGGTCCTTGTTGCAGCCCTTCCAGCTGGCGTTCGGACCCACCAAACAGCACCTTCCGTCTGGGTACTACCAGGTGGTCCAGGGGGGCACCAAGGCCATGCCCAACCTGAGCTACAACGAGCAGCCCAAAACCCAACAACAACACCAACTGATGCAGCTTCAGATGCAACAGCAGCACCAAGTGCAGCAACAACATCAACAACAGCAGAAGCAGCAACAACAGCTACATCAGCAGCAGCATCATCATCAACAACAGCAGCACCAGTTGCAGCAACAGCTCCAGCACCAAATGCAACAGCATCAGATCCAACTGCAGCAGCAGCTGCAGCAGCAGTACTACAAGCAGCAACTACAACAGGAGCAACGGCAACAAATGCACCAGCAGCAGCAGCAACCGCACAGTTTACCACCGCAGGAAATACTGCAGCCACAGTCTCAGCAAAAGCAACAGCCAAACCAACACTTCCTGAGTTACAACCAGCCCCCTGACAACTGTCTGTCTAGCGCTAGCCCCACACCCCCTCAGAAGGACATCCCTCCGTCTGTGGAAACACAGGGACATACACCGGATGTAGAGACCCCATCCACTGACCCGTCAAGCACTCCCTCCTGCCCTCCAAAGCTCACATCGGACCCCATGTCACCCTCCTCAGACGCATCTCCGGCTGCCCCCCGTCGCTCCCGCCGCCTCTCCAGAGACGGGCTATCACCCCTCGGGGACCCTCCCTCACTATCCCCCTGGAACCAGACCTCCGGAGAGGTACCCCAGAATGGTGTGGTGGCCGGACGAGAGGGGGGGGAGAGACAGGGGCCGACTGGGGGGGTCATCCAGAGTACCCACCGGAGGAGGAGGGCGTCGAAAGAGATCAACTTGGAGACTCTGGCCCAGGAGGCTTCGGAGAGGGAATCACTGCCCTCCGCCAAGATAGCAAAGGTTTGTTTACACTCTTTTGTTTAGTTCAACCAGGCCTAAAACCTGTTCCAAGTTCAACTCACATAGTGGCCTGGGGTAGTCCAGCGGTCTAAGCCCCTGCGTCTGGATCACATGTACTGTGTACCGCTGCAAGCATTGGTTTGAATCTGAACCAATGCTCTAGCACCGTCCTCCTATCAACTTTCCTCTCTCTCATCTGTCCAATAAACACAAAATACAAAAGGAGTGGGTCTGCCAGACTCCTTTAAAAGAACACAAAAAACAATCATTCACATAGACCTCTGAACAACAAGTGTTCAAAATTGTCTCTGTGTACACAAACGCCTACACAATGGGTCAGGGAAATAATTATGTTGTTTGAGTTAAATACCTCATGTATTTCCTGAAGCTATTAATAATAATGTGACCCCTGAATCCTACCACCCCTCCCCTGATTGGAGTAAATTAAGACAACAATACTTCTACTGCTACTTACAGTTATTTTCGCTCACTTGTACAGTACATTTAGTTAAATAATTATACATATTTTCCTCTTTCTGCAAGTGCTGGATTTACCCCACAGCGGCCTGACTATTAACGTTAGATTAGTTCTCGGCTGACAGGAAAAATGATTGTGTCATTCCCATACTTTGCTGCCACTGTGACCACTACAACTCTCTGTTCCTCTTCCAAGACGAAGAGCATGGTTTCTATGCAGGACTTCCCCTTATGCTGTACTTCTGTGAGAAAAGAGTGATCCCTAGCCTTGCTGTCAGGAATTTATGTTTACGTTTCCCTTAGGCTTCAACAGTCTGAAGCAGCTGCATTTTTTCAGAACTTGCTTTTTAAAGGCAAAACATGCTGATTATCGAATAAATCGTTGGGGAGAGGGAGAGAGACTGTGTGCTGGGTGCAGACTGCAGAGAGAGAAACTGTGTGCTGGGTGCAGACTGTTGAAGCAGCTACATGTCTGCACACCTCTACATTCCACAGGACTCTTCCTCCCCAGCCATTCAGCTGAGCCAGGGAGGGCCGCGGCTGGATCCACTCCGGGTTCTCCCTCCCCAAACATTCAGCTGAGCTAGGGAGAGGCTGCAGCCTAGATCCACAGCCTGCAGTCTCACACTCCTGCACACTCTCTCCCCAACCAGGTGCCTTAATAAAACATTTCTACCACTGTTATTCACAATCCCAAGGTTGAGCTTCTTTCTTTTTTCTATTTCTGAATCACAAGCCCAGCCAGCACACTTCTGAGTTGGCCCGGATGGGGTGGAGTGGAGTTCAATGGTGCAAAGTGCAGAATTGAGATTTGAGGCATTTACTGGAGTCATAAGTATTCAGACCCTTTGCGATGAGACTCGAAATTGAGCTCAGAGGCATCCTGTTTCCATTGATCATCATTGAGATGTTTCTACAACTTGGAGTCCACCTGTGGTAAATTCAATGGATTTGACATGATTTGGAAAGGCACACACCTGTCTATATAAGGTCCCACAGTTGACAGTGCATGTCAGAGCAAAAACCAAGCCATGAGGTCGAAGGAATTGTCCTTAGAGCTCAGACTGGATTGTGTTGAGGAACAGATCTGGGGAAGGGTACCAAAAAAAATCTGCAGCATTGAAGGTCCGAAGAACACAGTGGCCTCCATCATTCTTAAATGGAAGAAGTTTGGATCCACCATGACTATTCCTAGAGCTGGCTGCCCGGCCAAATTGAGCAATCGGGGGAGAAGGGCCTTGGTCAGGGAGGTGACCAAGAACCCGATGGTCACACTGACAGAGCTCTAATGTTCATCTGTGGAGATGGGAGAACCTTCCAGAAGGACAACCATCTCTGCAGCACTCCACCAATCAGGCCTTTATGGTAGAGTGGCCAGACAGAAGCCTTTCCTCAGTAAAAGGCACATGACAGCCCGCTTGGAGTTTGCCAAAAGGCACCTAAAGACTTTCAGACCATGAGAAACAATATTCTCAGGTCTGATGAAACCAAGTTTGAACTCTTTGGCCTGAATGCCAAGTGTCATGTCTGGAGGAAACCTGGCACCATCCCTACGGTGAAGCATGATGGTGGCAGCATCATGCTGTTGGGATGTTTTTCAGCGGCAGGGAGACTAGTCAGGATCGAGGCAACGATGAATGGAGCAAAGTACAAAGAGTTCCTTGATGAAAACCTGCTCCAGAGCGCTCAGGCCCTCAGACTAGAGTGACGGTTCACCTTCCAACAGGACAACGACCCTAAGCACACAGCCAAGACAACGCAGGAGTGGCTTTGGGACAAGCCTCTGAATGTCCTTGAGTGGCCCAGCCAGAGCCCGGACTTGAACCCGATCGAACATCTCTGGAGAGACCTGAAAATAGCTGTGCAGCGACGCTCCCCATCCAACCTGACAGAGCTTGAGAGGATCTGCACAGAAGAATGGGAGAAACTCCCCAAATACAGGTTTGCCAAGCTTGTAGCGTCATACCCAAGAAGACTCGATGCTGTAATCGCTGCCAAAGGTGCTTCAACAAAGTACTGAGTAAAGTGTCATATAAGGGTTTACATTTCTACTAACCTGTTTTCGCTTTGTCATTATGGGGTATTGTGTGTAGATTGATGAGGCAATACAAATATATATATATATTAGAAAAAGGCTGTAACGTTAAAAAAAATATGGAAAAAGTCAAGGGGTCTCAATACTTTCCGAAGGCAATGTACACACTATCTCTATTCTCTCATTTCTGTATTTTTTCTGTCTCTCACCTCATCAGTTATTCCCCTCTATTCCCCCCCCCCCCCCCCCCCCCCCCCCCCCTCTCTTTCTCTAGCAGCAGCAGCAGGAGGAGGGGCTTACTGGCAGACAGGCTGGCATGGTGCCCCTGGTTATCCCTGTGTCCGTGCCAGTGCGCCAGGGTCAGACAGCCCCTCCGGGCACCTGGCCTCACGGGCGCCCCCCGGGCCAGCACGCCCTGCTCCCGCACCAGTCCCAACACAAGCCCTCGGTCATTGTGGCCCGCCGCCGCTCACTGAGGAACTCCCTGTCAGAGAGCTTCAGCCAGGTCGGTCCTGTTGCATGCAGACCTTGGTTGTATTCATTAGGCACGGCGTAGTAAAAATGTTTTGCAGCATTTTAGTGTTCGTTGTTGGACAAGTCCACATAGTCCCTCACTGTTTCAGTCTGTTTTCTTATGTTTTGGTGCCTAATGAACACGATCTAGGGTTCAAATAGTACTTGCTTTCTTTCACATACTTTGAGCATTTGATTGAGCCTGCCTGGAGTTCCAGGTGGGCGGGGGTTTGCCCTTTTTAAACTATTCTGTTTGTTCTGTTGTGCCAGCCAGACACGCTCGATCAAGCGCAGCTAAAGAATTTGAAAGAAAACAAATACTATTTGAACCCAGATATGATGACCTGCTGTGGGGGACATGCTTTAGAATGTAGAAATTAGGCCTTAACTCCACAATGGGTTGGGTTGTCATTCGCTATCAATCAATAGGACTCAATGGAGCCTCTTTGATGTAGAGGCCAAAAACATTCGATGTGGTTTCACAACATGATTATTTAGCGACTTCAGTAATCCCATTGGTTACTTCCCCACCCCCACACAAGTCTCATAATCTCACTCTCGCCTTCCACTGAACCATTACAGTTGGTTGTTTCGCTATTTGTCCTTGTCATTCTCTGAAATATCACTGAACTCCTCACGATCGTCTCACCCAACCAGGACGGGGAGAGCGACGCTGGGCAGGACGACGATGTGAAATCAGCCAAGCACAAACGGCGTCCTCGTCCCGAACCCCTCTTCATCCCGCCGCCCAAACCGGCCACGTTCATCGCCCCCTCGGTCTACTCCGCCATCACTCCCTACCAGAGCCACCTGCGTTCGCCAATCCGCCTGCCCGACCACCCCTTCACCCTGCCGCCCTACACCCCACCGCCCATCCTGTCGCCGGTACGCGAAGGCTCGGGTCTCTACTTCTCCACCTTCCTGTCCTCCATCGCCGCCGGCAACCAGACTCTGCAGCCGCCACCCAACACGCCCAAGTCGGCCTCACGCAGCCTCCTGCGTTCCAGTAAGTCTTGTCACGGAAGCTTGAGGAGTCTCGCTGTATCTCTCTCCCTCTCTCTCTCCTAGAGGTCCCCTACCTCTATTGTTCTTATGTTTTTTTCTCTCCAAATCTGTTCCTTTCTTTTCCCATGCACTGCATGCATCCTTGTCACAATGTATTTCTCTGTCAATAGTCCGCTACTCTTAGGGCTAGTAGTAGTAAAGCCTAGTCCTGGACTAAAAAAGCATTTTCAATGGAGAAATCGCTATTGAACATTGAAACCAGTGCTTAAAGTGTATGCTATTCCCTATGTAGTGCACAACTTTTGACCGGTCCTATGGACCCTGGCCAAAAGCGGTGCACTACGTAGGGAATAGGGTGCCATTTGGGACGCACCCCACAGTCCTCCAGAGGTAAATGGCCCCATGACTTCCTGCATTCTGAGATCAGCTAAAGTTCTACATGCTCTCTATCTCTGTCCAGATAGTAGCGTCCTAAAGGTCCTGTGTTCCTTTGTGTTCTACAGCCAGCTCTACAGACATCACGCCCCCAGTCCTCCTTTGATCACCGATGCCACACCTGTCAGCTTTGAACCGTGAGTACAAACCTCTGTAACACTGGACTCTAAGCCTGCAGGTATGATGCAGTTGTAATATATATGCCATTTAGCAGATGCTTTTATCCAAAGCGGCTTACAGTGATGCATGCACACATTTTACATATGGGTGGCCTCAGGAATCAAACCCACAATCTCTCTCCCTCCACCCTCCCTCCCTCCCTCTCCCCCCACCCCCAGGCGTATTAACATTGGCCTGAAGTACCAGGCGGAGGTGCCAGAGCTGCAGTGTGACACCTCGTGACCCAGTGCGACCAGCACATAGGCTGACCTGGTCTGGCTCCCCATGAAGGAGTCCCTGCTAACGCCACGCAGAGCAGAGACTGGTAACTACACTGCCCCTTACTCAAAGATTATAGTAATCTAATACTGTTTTCACAGGATAGGGCCAACCCGAGCCGAACCCTCTCTCTCTCTCTCTCTCCCACTCTCTCTCTCTCTCTCTCTCCTCTCTCTCTCTCTCTCCTCTCTCTCTCTCTCTCTCTCTCTCCTCCCACTCTCTCCCACTCTCTCTCTCTTCTCTCCCACTCTCTCTCTCTCTCCCACTCTCCCACTCTCTCTCTCTCTCTCATCTCTCTCTCTCTCTCTCTCTCTCTCTCCCACCCTCTCTCTCTCTCTCTCTCTCCCACCCCTCTCTCTCTCTCCCACCCTCTCTCTCTCTCCCTCTCTCTCTCTCTCCCACCCTCTCTCTCTCTCCCACCCTCTCTCTCTCCCACCCTCTCTCTCTCTCTCTCTCTCTCTCTTCCCATCCTCTCTCTCGTCTCTCTCTCTCCCACCCTCTCTCTCTCCTCACCCACCCCTCTCTCTCTCTCTCCCACCCCCTCTCTCTCTCTCTCCCACCCTCTCTCTCTCTCTTCTCCCCCCCCACCCTTCTCTCTCTCTCTCACTCCTCTCTCTCTCT